>NW_026558847.1:0-111819 GCF_026930045.1 Uloborus diversus | reverse complement strand
ATTTTCGGCGAAGCACGTGTTCAACGCTAGAATGTTAACAAACAAGAAAGGCTTTAGTTTTTTCCGTACATATTAGGATAACTTAAGTCAAAGCACTGGAGATCATTATTAATAATGCAATTTTATTACAGAAAACGAAAATTTTGCATTTGAATTCGACCTCAGTAGATCGACACGTTCGCCGCGCGGCGAAATGCTATTGGCTGAAAACTGTATGATGCAATCTCCATGTGTTGGAATGCAACTGATTGGCTCAAAATCGTTCCTCCTCTTTCTTTTTCAGTGAATTTCATAAAAGATGAAAAAATAGTCGCTTTTTATTGCAAAAAGTCGCCGTTTTTTTAAAAATAGTCGTTTATAACCTGTTTTTTTTGCCAAAAAAGTCGCCATAGTCGCCTAAGGTAAGAAATAGTCGCAAAAGTCGCCTTTTTAGTCGCCAATGGCAACCCTAAATGTGTACTACAGCCTATATAGAGCTAATATTCTAATGATCAATAGGCAATTTCATTAGTTATTTCCTTTTATATTAAATTTACCTTGACTTCAATCAGTTTGGTATGTATTCTCATTTTCCCAATTGTATTGTTTGCATCAAAAATAAAGATTGCATTAAAAATTTGAGTCAATAAAATTCATAATACACTGAAACACTTTATTACATAAAATAAGAATATTTACATGATTAGTTCATTAGTTTGCTTCCATATCACTACATTTCTTATTGTTGTCAGGGTAACAAATTAATTACAACACTACATTTCACTAGAAATCTGCTCAGATGCAATGATAAATAAATTGGTTAGAGCAATTTTTTTGTCATTTTGAACTGAAAAACATTTGAATTGCAACAAGCAACATTTTGAATTTGATTTTGTGAACAATTGTAGGAGAAAATTGAAAACTTTATTCCCAAATTGTATCCTTTCTTCGAAAAAATGTAAACAATAATTAAATAATATACTATTTCCATTTTAGAACAGTCTCAAATTTCATTCTATGTATTACACTAACTTATATTGCGTAATATAGAATAACATTGCAACTGTAACGAAAACCCTTTAAAGCGGCCACCCATTTTGAACGGCCGAAATTTTGCGGAACGAAGGGGTGGCTGCTCAGAGAGGTTGCGCTGTATAAGGTATATTTGCAGATACTAAGGACATAGACGCCAAAATAAAATTTGATTCATATTGTTTGTTCAATTTATGGTTTAGGCTACTTTTACGATATCTAACACATTCTGAGCAATTCCTAAAACAGATAGTCTGTGGGACAGTCAACCATATTGTTTCACTCTACGACAGTGGAATTGCAAAATGAAAAAAAAAAAAAAAAAAAAAAACAGCAGGAATGAACAAGAAAATATTCCATGGTTAAAATACTAAAATATCTTGATTCGAAGTTGAATAGAAAAGAAAGTCATGGTTTTCTTTCTAAATTTTTTATTTTCATATTTTTAAAGTAATGAAAATACGTTTTTAACAATCGTTTCATAGCTGTTGACATCCATCGAACCGGCTGATAATGTTTACGTGGAATAATTCTTAAGTTAAAGCGTTGCTGCTTGGAAGCTTGGTCAAAGCTTTTTTACTATGTATGCGGAATTTAATGAAAAAGAAACGTCATAATTTGTGAAAATACGCATTGCTACAGTATTTCCTAATAAAGATTTCATTTTAAAACATTGCATTGGGTTTGTAGAGACGGGTAATCCAGTTGTTAAAAGCGAACATTTATTGTAAATTACAACAAAACACATTACCATTAAAAGAAATAAATATAAATTTATCAGTTCCATCTCGGAATAATCTAACATTTACACACAACACATCAATCCAGATACCGCGCGCTAACCAACTCAGCTGGAGCCTTTTAAATAAACTTTGCCAGATTTGCATGCGCTGTTTCTCTGAGTTTAGGCCGTTGCGACAGACTCCCTCACCAGTCTCACAAGACCATTGGGAGACGAAAACGTACTTTGCGGCCAAACCTTGTTGTAACTCCAGGAGTCCTTGGATTGGAATCTCCAGCAATTAAAAATGCTGGTTTTAAGCGATCGATGTGAACGATCTTTTCCTTGTCGTTCACCGAAATCAAAAAGTTCTTGTCCATCCTCTTTAGGACCTCATAAGGCCCTTCGTATGGCGGCTGCAATGACTTTTTTACAGCATCTAAGCGCACAAAAACATGTGTACAGTTTTGCAGATCTTTAGGGATATAAATCCGTTGTTGACCATGCCGAATAGGAGTAGATGGACTTAGCGAGCTAATCAGTCTTTGAAGACGTGCAACGTAGTCAGGCATATTAGATAAAGTTTTTTCTTCATACAACTGTCCAGGTAACCGTAGAGTTGACCCATAAGTCAGCTGTGCCGCGGACGCGCCAAGGTCTTCACGTAACGTAGATCTGAGTCCCAACAGCACTAATGGAAGTGCTTCAAACCAATCGGATTTGTAACACATCAAAGCTTGCTTCAATGGTCGGTGCAATCTTTCCACCAGACCGTTACTTTGGGGTCTGTACGGCGATGTCCTTGCTAATTTTATGCCAAGCATCTTTGATAGACTCGTAAAAAGTTCAGATTCAAACTGTCTGCCCCTGTCACATGTTATCCTTTGCGGAGTACCAAATCGAGAAACCCATGATTGTACGAAAGCACGAGCTACCGTTTCCGCTGTTATATCAGTAATTGGCACAACTTCAGGCCACCGCGTAAATCTATCCACTATAGTCAAGCAATACTTAAAATTTTGAACTTGTGTTAGTGGACCTATTATGTCTAAATGAATATGAGAAAATCTCTCATCAGGAACTAAAAATTGAACAAACGGGGATTTAGTATGCAAATGTACTTTAGTCTGCTGACACGGAACACAAGCTCTGCACCAAGCAGTTATATCTTTGTTTATATTTGGCCAGACATATTTGCTATCGATAAGACGTTTTGTAGCACGTATGCCGGGGTGAGACAAACCGTGCATTGTATCAAAAATTTTACGCCTTAGAATTTGCGGAACAAAGAATCTATTATAATTTCCTGATGTATCACAATATAGAGATTTATCGGTACCAGGCATAGGAACTTTAGCTAATTTACCACTGTACTTAATTCGTCCCTCTAAAACGTCCTGAAGTTCTTCATCCTCAGATTGTGATTTTTCCCACATTTCTATATCATCTAGAGATGAAAATGTGATCTCCGATATTCGCGATAGGCTGTCCGCAACCAAATTTCCCTTACCAGGTAAATATCTGATATCCGTAGTAAATTGCGATATGAAATCCAACTGACGGATAGTTCGGGGGGAGGATTTTTCATGTTTCCGCCGAAATGCGAAAGTTAGAGGTTTGTGGTCTACATACAAAATAAATTTCCTTGCCTCTAACATGTATCGAAAATACTGAATTGCACTATATGCTGCCAACAATTCTCTATCATAAGTTGAATATTTACATTGAGTAGCCGATAGTTTCTTTGAAAAAAAACCTAAAGGCTTGGGACCTTCGGGGGATAATTCATGTAATACACCACCCATCGCAAAATCACTGCAATCAGTTGTTAAAGCAAGTTCTGCATTAGTAGAAGGGTGATAAAGCAAAGTCGCTTCCGCTAAAGCACTTTTAATTTTTTCAAAGCTTGTTTCTGAAGCAGTATCCCACGGAATTTCCCTCTTATCTCGTTTTTTTGCTTTAATTAAAAACCTATGAAGTGGCGCTAAAATCACGGCGATATCTGGAATAAAGCGATGATAATAGTTTATCATACCCAAAAAACGTCTAAGTTCAGAAATAGTTTTGGGTTTAGGGAACTCTACCACTGCCTTCACCTTTTTTGGATCTGGCATACACCCCTTACTGTTTATCATATGTCCTAAAAAAATTATAGTTTCTTTCCCAAATTCACATTTTGATTCGTTTATAACGATCCCGTAGTTAAGGAAACGTTTAAAAATTTCTTCTAAATGCTTTTTATGCTGCTGGTGATTTTCACTCGCGATTAAAATGTCATCCAGGTATGGAAAACAGAAATTCAACCCTCTCAAAACCTCATCCAAAAAGCGTTGAAATGTTTGTGCTGCTGAACATAACCCGAAGTTTAGAAACGGAAATTCATATAACCCAAAAGGTGTTATTATAGCCGTTTTCGGAATATCAGGGGGGTTCACAGGAATCTGGTGATACGCCCTTATTAAGTCAACTTTCGAGAATATTTTTTTTCCGTGTAAAATGCTAACACAATCTTGAATGTGAGGAATTGGATATTTGTCCTGAACTGTTATACGATTTAGTGCTCTGTAATCGCCAGTTGGTCTCCAGTCATACTCGCCTTTTGGGACCATATGCAAAGGACTAGCCCAATTACTTTTTGACGGTCTACAAATCCCTTTGTCAAGCATATATTCAAATTCCTGTTTAGCTATTTGAAGTTGCGTTGGGTGTAACCGACGCGCTTTAGCTGAAACAGGGGGTCCCTCAGTCGGAATGAAATGAACTGTATTATGTTTCATTACCTTTTGTGAAAGAACATTAAGTTGTGTAATCTCAATATATTTCTTTAACAATTCTTGATATTCAGAATTCCCATAAATTGTTTTCACATTCGGAACCTCGCAAAATATCGATCGACCGCTTGCACTAAATTTAGTCACCGTATCTAAAATACGCCTTTTCTTTAAATCGACTAGAAATTCAAAATGCTGCAAAAAGTCCGCCCCTATTACAGGCTTTGTAACGTCAGCTATGATAAACGGCCATCTCAATCTGCGTCCTAACCCGAAATCTAAATTTAATAACTTAGTACCGTAAGTATCAATCCCAGATCCATTTGCAGCGTACAAAGTGAATTCTTTTTTTCCGCTGTCTAAATTCAAAAAGGATTTTGGGTAACAAGAAACATCACTACCTGTGTCAATTAGATAGCTCGTTTGAGTTAAAATATCAGTGATATACAGTCTGCGACTAAATCCTTTTTTAGTAAAAGTCATAGAAACTTCCGACGATTTTGAAAAATTTAAAAATTTCGCTTCAAAAGCGCATGGTTTTACACATTTGGTAGCTTTGTCTTTAAATTTAAAATGATACCAACATAACCAATTATTCCGCTTTTCAGCTCTCAAATTAAATTGTTTACGGCCCTGAGATCGATTTGGAGACCTTGAGCGACTGCGCGTTTTTACAATTTTAGTAAGTTCGTCTACTTTCAGTTGCAATTGTTCCAACTGAATTTCAGTACTAGCAGTTTGGTATTTAAAAGTTTGCTTATCAATTGAGTTTACAACCAACCCAGTATATTCGCAAATCTTGTCTGCCATTTCCGCTAACTTTTCTAAATTTTCAGAACTGACCGCTAAAATTGTTTGCACTGGTACCGGTAACCTACGAAGCCAAATATTTTTTAAAAAATCATCATCTACATGCCTCTCACTTAATTCTTTCATTTTTCGTAATAACATAGATGGAGATTTGTCACCTAATTCTAAGTCTTCAATTAATGTCTTTACTTTACGACTCTGAGAAAATTCGAACTCCGCTAACAATCTTTCTTTAAGTGCGGTGTATGGTTTTTCTGACGGCTGACATAAAATATCGGTAGCATGAGACAAAGTTTCTGCATCTAGCGACGCAACCAAATGATCGAATTTGGTTTGTTCAACCGTAACGCCAGCTAACCTAAAACTAGCTTCAAGTTGTACAAAAAATAACTTCGCATTATTAGGCCAAAAATTAGGTACTTTTACAGAAACCCTATTGCAACTTAAGTTTTCAGCACTTACTTCCTTTTGAGCCAAATTTAAATTCTCTTTTGTTTCCATACTAACATGAAACAACTAATAGCTTGGGTACAATGCTACACTCAAGCACCTCAAAGGACACATGCACAGAAAAGCAAGACAGTTGAAAAAAATTGAAGTTTTTCGTCGAAATAAATTACCTTCCGGCGAATTGCTGCGACCCATTCTTTCTTGAAATCATTTCGCTACCAACTGATAACTGCGTGTTCAGGTCACCAATGTAGAGACGGGTAATCCAGTTGTTAAAAGCGAACATTTATTGTAAATTACAACAAAACACATTACCATTAAAAGAAATAAATATAAATTTATCAGTTCCATCTCGGAATAATCTAACATTTACACACAACACATCAATCCAGATACCGCGCGCTAACCAACTCAGCTGGAGCCTTTTAAATAAACTTTGCCAGATTTGCATGCGCTGTTTCTCTGAGTTTAGGCCGTTGCCACAGGTTAAATAGCAGAATGAGCTACAGGTCAGAATGAGCCGACTAACTAGTAAGATCGCAGAACAAGCAGCTCTGACACAGAACATTGCAATCTATGGTATTCTGAGATGCATAATTACAGTGGCTCCCAAAAGTGTTCGTACACCTACGACTTTCAATGAAATATGACCCTATCCACTGGTTAGAATTAATATTTCGGAATAGGTATTTAATTATAAGATCTATGATCAATTTTCAACAAAACTACATGAAATTTTTTTTTAAATATTTAAACTTAATTTTTAAAAATCAAAAACCAAAAAGTGCCGGAAATTTTATCTGACAAAAGTCTTCGTACACTTTAAAAAATGTCTATATATTATTGAATAATCTAACGTTTCAGCCTGCTTCCCCGGTAAAAATGAGAAAAAGACGAAAGAAGGCTTAATGCAACTTAAAAATATCCCGAAAAACAAAAAAAAAAGTAAAAAATAAATAAAATAATTAAATAAACATCGAAAAATTAAAAATTGGAAAGTAGGGTATTGAGATGGGAAAAATGTCTATCGGTCTGTCCCCCCCCCCCCCCCCTAATAACTTTTGAATGAATAGTTCGATTCGAACAAACTTTTTTTTTTGTTCGAAAGATCTCGGCAAGGACACCTCATTCCCATATTTCACTTTTCGATTTGAACTATTTTTTGTTCAATTTTGAAGAATTCAAAAAAAATTAACAGCGCCTACGGGGAAATTCAAGGAAATTCCGAAATATGAGGCGAATTAGCTTCAAACTTCGTAGGGAAAAGCTTTTGATGGAAAACTTGTATATAAAATATCTTTTTGATTTGAACAAGTTTCCGTTCAATTTTGAACAGTGCAAATTCCTTAACATTAGCGCCTTTGGGGAAACTGAAAGTCAATGTAGATTCCGTACTTGTTAGGTGGATTTACTTCAAACAAATTTTGTTGGAAATAGCTCTTGACGCCAAACTCCAGACTCCTACTCCGAGAATTTAGGGGTACAAGACTCCGACTCCTACTCCTGTGCCCGACAATTAATCGGAATCCGACTCAACGACTTCGACTCTGACTTCGTAGCTTTGGCAAAAATTTTTACACGGAGGACAAATGACTGACTCCGATCATTGGATATTTGACTCCGACTACTTTATCCCAAAATGAGATTGACTCCGACTCCGATTCCGCAGCTATGGTTTTAACTGTGAAATAATTATTGTTGATATGACTTTTTTTTATTTTCACGGTAAAGTTGGATTTTAGGTATTCAGTTTTCGGCGAATGAACTCGAAGTCATTTATGTTTCTACATAAAGATATGCGCAGACGATTTTTTTTTTTTTTTTTTGACAATGAAAATTATTTCTTTAAGTTGACATTTTAGTGTTTTTATTTATTTTGGTAAGTGCATTAATTCATTCAAAAAATTATTTTTGGCAACAGGGGGAAAAGAAACGATTTTTTTTTTTTTTTTTTTGATATGATGTATTTATTTTAATGATCTTATTAATTTCAATTATTTTTTTTCGTTTTGAAAACTGTTAAAGATTTTGTTTTAATTGAAAAAAGTGTATTAGCAGCTTTGTTTAAAAGGTGCTGCTATTTTATTTTTTATTTATTTTTTATTTTTTATTTTTTTTTAGATGAGTAAAAAATATTTTATTCCTAGAAATAGCTTAAAATATTTAAAAAATATGTTTGAAACTATTTGCGATAATAGCTATTTTTGAGAAGTTTTAGAGTTTTTTAGTTTTAGACGGAACTTCTTGTTATTAAGTAATTATTTAGTAGAATATCATGCAGTATCAACAACACCTTTTAAACGTCTGGGAATAGATTTCATTCTTTTCTCTCTTTTTTTTTTTTTTTTTTTTTTGCGTAATTTCTGAGTAAGTGTTGAACCACACTTTAAGTCTTACTGTTTCTAGCTCTATTTTCCTTTCAAAGCCGTAATTTTGTAATCTACCCTCCAGATATGTCTAAATATGTTACATTAAGTTCAAATCTGGAGATTGAAGGGGTATTTTCTAAACTTTAGGGCAATTTTTGAGGCACGCTAGACGCAAACGTTTAAAGCCGCGTGCTTCTTAATCGTTTTCTTGATAAAAAACAAAGTTGTTTCCGATAACCAAATTTTTGTCTAAGAGTTTAAAATTGGTTTTTAAAATATTTAAATGAACTGTATTATTTATTATTTCATCAAAAAATTCCAAACTACCAAGTCCTGATGCTGATATACACTCTCACACAAGAACCCCTTCACCGTCCTGCTAAACTGATCCAACTAATTTGAAGATCAAGTTTAACCAAAAATGTTGAATTTGATTTCATCTGTAAGACGTTATTTCAAAACGCTTTGGAGATTATTTTTCATTTATTTTGCGACAAAAAGCGCAAGCTTTCCGATGTTCGCACAAACAAGAAATTTCTGCGGGAAGAGTTCCCACTTAATCCAGGTAATTAGAGAACTTGGCGAACAATTTTAGGTGAAAATTAAATGTAAGTTTTTTTCATAAAATTCTGCAGAAAGTGTTACAGCATTCAAATGTGTATTTTTCATAAATTTTTTAACTGTAGATCTCGGATCATGCTTTGTCAATTTTGCCGGTTGACTTTTTCTTGCCTTCTTTTCGGTCAGATTCTTTTCTTTAAAGCATTTTATCAAGCACTTGACTGTAGAATGGAATAAATTAACTAATTTAGAGACACATTTCGAATGGTGTTTGTGATTTTTTACGAATACCAGCCATTTTAAAGTAATAAGCACAATAATAAAGAAAAAACGTGCTGATGTGTGCATCACATGACTTCCTTTTACACCAATTCAATGTCATTTTCTCACTATTGGCAGTTTCAATATGATTCAATTGTTTACTCTCTAAATATCACCAACAGTGGCCAAATTGAAACCAGATTAAAAAAAAAAAAAAATAATAATAATCGCAAATTTGTCGCCAAGTTGGTATAGTATATTTATATAACATATTAATATATCATTAATATAATGAAAATAATATAATATTCCTACTTTATTTTCTATTCATATAATTATTAGTAATGTAACAATTTTAATTGATCAGAGATCACCTATGGATGTGTAGTGTAGACTGACTAATGCATATATTATTTTTCTGAAATATGTAAAATTCATAAAAGTGGTTAACCAAAGCAAAATTAGTAAAGCATCTAATGCTTCAATAGTCCAACTGATACTAGAAATGTATCAGTTATGCTATATTTTATTTCTAATACTAGATTACATTATCACATTTTAAACATTATTGTATATATCACTTATACTTAAATTCCATTCAAAGTACACAATTTTTATATAAAATGTATATTTATGAATATAAACAATGAGAGAAACAATTTTAAAATTGATGCATTATAATAATAACATAAGAAAATGAACAGTGATTTCAGGATACAGTTACTGTTTAACGACTGATGTTTGCACTGATTGAAAATTTCGGATATGTATCAAAATATCCCGATGCATATCAAAATACCATGATATTTTAGAACTCCGATTACTTTTGTTTTTGGGTAAAGTAAAGAAAGGAAAATCAAAGCGCTTTCCTCTTGACTCAAAATAAAGAGCTGCAAGCGATTTTATTGCTGATAAAAGTTGTTTTCACGATGCACTCTTATTTCAGTCCAAAAATTTAGTCTCGCTTTAAAGTTTTTGGCAACGGATAAAAAGTTTAATGCAATTACTTTTTTGTGCAAAATGAAAGGAAGTCGCAAACAATGTTATTTTTTACGAAATTTTTCATTTAGTTTGGATGTCTCTTTGGATATCTTAGTATGCGGAAATGTATGTTCGTGTGCTCTTTGAGGCATAGGTGGGACTTCTTATTATTTTTTGTGTATAATTTTTTTGAAATACTTTTTTGCATTTATTTTATTATGAAATGCCTTTCCACGGTTCTTACCCTTCAGAGAAAAAAATCAAGTACTTTTCAAGGAACAATTTTTTTTTCTTTTTTCAAAGCTATGTAATTCGTGTCAAAAATATTATGAGCAGATTTCATTTAATGCAAACATATAAATAATAGGTAATAATATAGAAAAGTAAAGCATAACAAAATTGTGTTTTCTACCAGAAGAGACACTTGATTGAAAAAACAAGAAACACTTTGTTGATGAGAGATTGTCGAAAGTTTTTCCAAAAATATCTGAAAAGGTCTGTCATAAAGCGGAGCAGATCCCACGAGGTTCAGTTTGCTCATTTTCACATTTAAAGTAGTATATTTTCTGGAATCAGCAAGCTCATATTTAAAATTTAAAAAAAAAAACCTTCCATGAGTGCTTTTAACTCTTATGGGAAGAAACCAAACTAACTAATTTCAGTGAATTTGCCATAGAGGAGGTTTTGTTGCCCTCCCTCCCTGATTTCAACATTTATTTCCATCTAGTGATTTATACACGTGTGAGGTCGGTTCGTCTGTTTGCATTGTTCAGCCAATGAGGCATTTCAGCTGTTCTCAAGTTAATTTAAAAATTTGTAAGAAAGAGAACATTTTATGAAATTCGCCAGTCCAGTCACCACACCTCAAAATTTACAAAAGCTGCTTAAGAAATGATAAATATTCTGAATGTAAACTTCAGCCTGCTTTTTCTGAATAATTTGATAAAGTCAATAAATGTGCACGTTCAGGTTAACAGAGCAATTTTTCCAAATTGAGAAGATTCACAAGAAACTGGCGTGCATTATGGCAAAGGTTGTTATATTCTGAGAACAAATGGGTTATTGTTGAATGATAATTTAAATTTTGAAAGTTTATAACACTCAGGTGTGATTTTTTGAGTTCATAGAAAACAGTCTGCAAGTTTCAAAGAGCAAAGGAGGAGGAGCAATTTTTAAAACTACGATCCCTATTGCTTAAATATACATATGTACAACAATTACTTTTGATATTCATGCAATTCATTTCTTGGGTAGTCAAGCCTTGTGTTTAAGTCAAAATATTGTTCATATAAATACAAATGTGATGACCTGCAACATGCACTGGGCCTAGCTAGGCTGTTCCTAGTCAATTTACTGGACCCAAAAGAAGATCACTGACACCCCTTACATTATCTACTCCAGTCTCTTTCAATAAGCTGTTCCAAGACCCATAACCCAACAAAAGAAGCAATTTTGAACATTTGAGGTAAAGGGGGAAAATCGTAGGTATTGAGGTAAAAACATAACGAACACAGGTGAACATTTCCAGTGAATAACGGAAACACCATCATCCTTGTTACACATCTTAATTCTTTTAGCAGACATAAAGAAAATGATCCACTTATAAATTCAACTTTATAAAATTATAAAACTCATATATGTTTAAATTTGTATATTTGAAAAAAATCAGTAATAACCAAAAATCAGCTAAAAGTAATTAAAATCAAAACTGCAAAATTCAACACGTTTTTGATTAAACAAAACAAAAATGTTTAAATAATTTCTAATTGCCAAAAACATAAAAATATTTACAAGATGAATTAAACAAGGGAAGCAAATTTTCGCAAGCCCAGTTCAATGTAGGCGCGTTTCCCTTTCAATAAAGTTATTCATCTATTACTGCAATTAAACATAAAATATGCTAATCTAAGTTATCATATGTAAAAATAACATGCAATTAGCCAAAATATTTAAATGTTTGCAAGATGCAAAAAGAAATTTCAAATACAAGAACAATTTCCCACGAAATCCGAGTAAGTTCAATGTTGTCATGGTTTCCAAAATAATTCCTTTCTTAACTATTGAAATTAAACAAAATATAAGCGACTCTAGGGTAATATAATATGTTAAAATAACTTCCGACTGTGTAAAAAACATCAAAATATTTACATGGTGCAAAGAGATTGAAATCGTCGACTGTTTCATATCGAACACATGTTCAGAAAATTGCATTGGCGAAATTTTTTGTAAAAAAATTTTAAGCACAATCCGGTGATTCTTTGAAAGAATTCAAGGACTAAGAAACTTTTTCAAGATTTTAAAACTTTTTCAAGATTTTCAAGTACGTGAAAATTATCTTTTTTTTCAAGCACTTTTCAAGATTTTCAACGGCGTACGAACACTGGTTTCGTACACAGCACATTGAGCAGAAAAATAACTTAACACACAATTACAGGGAAAACACAACTGTATGTACAATATGTACTCTGCTGCGATAACAGTTTAAAATTGCATGATGAAAAATCTAAAATATTCATAAAAGGGATTTTTTTAAATCTTATTTCAATTTCTCCAATTTTTTCTCTTCTTGGTGAGTATTTTTTTGAATAGTTCTATTCAAAAATTTTATTTTGTTGTACAACATTGCCGTTGTAAATAACAACGGAAAAAAGTCCCATTTACTGCAGTGCTCTGGGCAATCAAACCATTCATATTCAATACTACGCATCTCAGCAACTATTTTTTTCTTTATCCCCGGTTTTGACGAAATTTCGGGAAACATTTTTTTGAAAATGTTCCCGAAAGTCAAGACTGTGTCCAGTAGCGACTGCGTGGGGTACTTCAGACCATGTTTCACCCATTCATATTGTAAACAGTCTATCAGCAAAGTGTTTCTGTCCAGTTTCTTATCTGTCGTGAGAATTGACATGCAGTACTTGCACTCAAATTTTTGCAAATACTTTTTTGCTAAATATCCCCCGATGTAAGCAAACACGTTTTCTGACTCTACTGTGTGTTTTGTGAACACTGCTGGAAGAATAGCTGATTCTAGCTCTTCTTCGTCGAACAGTGATATATTTTCTGGCTCCGGTTCCGGTTCCAAATCGGCAGCATCTAAGATTTCAACTGGGAGCAATGTTGAACAGCCGTCAGGTTCACAGTTTGTATTGCCGCAGAGTTTGATTAAAAAATCCGCAAGTAACAATCGGCCTCTTTGTAAAAAACTCAAGGGTTCTGGATGTTCATTATTTCCCCCTTTTCTGCGAATCTAAAAGTAAATGTCATTATATACACGAAAAAACTAAATATAGCATGCATCATGATATACACGATATTATCAAGAACACAATACTTATATACATGTTACTCATTTGTGTAATGTATGCATACAAAAAGGGCTCGTCGTAAATATGATAAACGTTGAATAGGATACTTTGGGCTGAAATGCATGTTAAGAGTTAAAAAATAAATGAACAAAAATGGCACAACACAGTAAAAAATTGTTTTAAAATAATTTACGAGAGCATTTCGTTTACTGTTACCATCATTTTGCATTGCCTTCTTCGAAACTGGTTGCGTATTCTAAAGAGAGTTGATTGTAGAAACATATATGATTTTTTGAGTAATTTAAAAGTTTAAAAAAAATAATAAAATAAACCTCACAAATTAGTACATACCCGTGTAGGTAAAACTGCATTTAAAGCACCTCTAATCTGGAGACGAGTCCGCACAAAGAATAACCAGTGACTTTCACTAGAGAGACAGTTATGAGAGTTTTCAACATTTTTTTTTTAATCCAAAATAAATTTCGATACATTTGTATGAATAAGTCGTATGAAATTTTTAAACTTTATGCAGCCACAAGATGTCCCGTGTCAGAGCTTAGTTTGCATAGGAATTCTCAGAAGCTAAAATCTGTACTTATTTTATTAGGTGATTTTTTTACACGTTAAATAGAATTCAGATAGTTTATAGCTAAAGCTTGGTGTCAGAAGATCAGCACACCGCATTTATTTCGCTGTACAGGTTCGTATTTTCTTAGCTCCCTTTTAGCTGCGTTTCTATTTGATAAGGCTAGGGTAAGGTGGGGTCCCGTTGGTTCATGTTCTCTCGTTGACCCGATTAACTTCTCGGTGGACTTGACCTCTACGTAAAATGCCACAGTGAAGTGTGAAGTATTGCATACGACGTAATTAAGACTTCGCTTGTTCCTCCTTGTTAAGGAAAGCAGGGAAATCGGGGTACGGTTGTGTGTGCGGGGGGGGGGAGGGGTGAGATGCTAACACATTTTATTTTTTGTTTAATCTTTTATTGGAATGAATGTAACTAAACGGTCTGAAGTTGCATTTTCACGTTGCACCCGTTTCACCAAAGCATTTCTTACGGGGCATCAATTTTTGCGCAGGAGCTCAAATTTCTAAAACATAACATTGAAATATTTGTGATATGGGTTTAAGTTACATCCATAGATCAAATGAAAAACAAATAATGGAATTTTTATTCAAAGTGTATTATACAAAAGAATCAGAGCTCAATTACCAACCAGACCAATTAGGCTGTTGGCCATGGGTCCCCAATTTTTAAGAGCCCCAAAAATACTAAAATTGCTGCAGTTTCTATGTAAGAAAATTAAGGTACTCTCCTGAATTTATCTAGTTTTTCATGTGTACAAGTGTGGGTTGCTTTGAATAAGTGATTTAACACCTGAACACCCCTGAAACTACCACCCCTGATTCTTTATTAATGCTTTTGTTTATAAGGTTTGACTGTAGAGGACCCCCAAAAAATTTTGTTTATTGTCTACATTAGTCGGACCCTGAAAATATTACATACAAAGATCCAATTCGTCACACATCACGCAAAGCGAATATATGCATTGCAAGAACTTACAAGTTGACCGCAATTCGTTGAAGCCTTGTTACTAAACTTACTAGATATTTACTTCATGTAGTGAGTTTTTCTGAATGTAACTAGACTGCCAACTGATTATAGCAGAGCAAACATGCTGGAGGCAGTCCTTGTTTCAGAAGCCTACACTTTGATTTAGAAATGCATAAAATGGAGTTAAAACTGCATAATTTGGGTAAAGCAGCTGAAATTATCTGAAAACTAGAGCTGCTAGAGAAACTTTTAAATTTATTTCTTCGTTTAAACCATTTCTTTAAATTAAAAAAAAAGAAGAATACTCCCCTAAAACAACTCCCGTAGCAGACCAAAAAGGTTATTTTGTTTTTACAACCTCAATGATATAAATCAGCAAAAGTGGAAATAAATAATAATGTTTCTTCCCTCAATGATCAGTAAAAGGGGAAATTTAGGGCGAATTCATTCTGATTAGTAGATGCATTAGTTCGCACAACGCTCAGGGGTCGAACGGCGCGATGACACTTCTTCCAGGCCCACTCAAAGAGAAAAATCGTATCAGTTGCGGTTTTTCAACAGTAGCAAATGAGTACATTAGTTAAAAGAGAAGAACGATTGAACATCTGGAACTCTTCAAATCTTCAGATACAAAAGGCTTTAGAATCTCCATGGGGGGTGTGTCTCCCCGACTCCCGCGAGGAAATGGCAACCCTCCGCCAAGCCAGTTCACCGTTGGCGACGAATTTGTTCCTAAATGTCGGCTTTTGTCCCAAAACATGTTTTCGTTAGTAATTTATTTTCTCTGCGGAGCTTACAAACCGGTCTCGAAGTGAAAGTTCTTCTCCTTTATCTATATTCTTTGGCATTAGTCCCATTGGACCCTTCAGAAGGTAATTTTATTTTAATTCAAAAGAAAAACTGCATAACATTACATGAATAAAATGTTTAAAAACGAAATGAATCTAGATTATTTCTATTAGCTTGGTTCGGATTAAAAAGTAGAAAATAAAAAAGACTTCTGTTTATAATACCCGAAATTGCTGTTGCTCTCTCAAAAGATATTTATGTAAATTCTAAAGCAGCTAATAAAATTAAAAATAAAGACTTGAAAGGAGAACTGATGGTATGATGTTGAGCGAATAACTTTCTACCGCCAATATTTCTTCCCCAACTTTTTTTATTCAAATTTTATTAACTGCTTTAGAATTAGCATAAATGTAAATACATAAAAAGCAACATATAAATATAACGATATGAAAAGCAATTTAATTTTTTGCGGGTTATAATTCAAGAAGTCTTTTTTTATTTTATTTCATACTTTTAGTGCAAACCAAGTTAGTAAAAATAGTCTTTATAGGCTGACCATCGATGAGAATGAAAGACAAACATCCAGTTTACAGGCGGAAATGGAAGTATCTATTAGCTTTCAGGGATGCCAGCTTTTGTAGATGTGTGTTAGCCTCTAAATTAAGCAGTCACACTGAAATGAACGGAACACGCTCATCAGATATTTGATTTCCCCCTGATTTGGATAGATTGGTTTTGACAAGACATTGCTAGAAAATTTCACTTTAAATAAAATGGAGGCAAAAGAAAAAAATTTTGAATTTTCTACAACATTAAAAAAATAAAAAATTCTTTGCTTTTGTTTGTTTTGCTTTGACACAAGTATCGGAATTGGAGCACCACATTCCAAAGTATGTAAGATCATCTCCCTCTCATTTTTTCAATACTAAAAAAAATTTACATATATATACATATATATATATATATATATATATATGTATATATATATATATATATATATATATATATATATATATATATATATATATATATATATATATAAATGAAGAACCCCCCCCCCAAAAGTCGGGTCTAGCTACGCCTCTGCCTGACTTTTCCCTGATTAAGTTCACCAAATTTCCCTGATTTAGGTTACCCAATGATAATGGTTTCCTTTCTTTGCTCTACTTGAAATCCATTGTATGTTTGTATAAAATGCAGTAATTTAAACGTTTTAAGTTGTGTAAAGTTGTTGAACTAAGGATGTATTTTAAAAAAGATGCTACTTTTTTAACAAAATGATTTTAAAAAAAACATACCAAATCAATTTTTTGGAAAAAAAAAACTACAAAACAGTACATTAAATTTTTCTACATGAAAAGATTGTATAAAATTTAAAAAAAAAAAAAAAACTTTACTTCCAGAAACCACTTAGCATAAGATTTTTACGAAACTATTAAAATCACTATATGAAAAAGCTTTAGCCCTGGCTAATGGGCGGTAATTTACTGAATATATTAAAATCACTCTTAAAAACATGTGTATTTATGGTAGAACTAAAAAATAATTGAAATTATTTTGAACTAAATTTTCAAACAGTATAATAATTGTTGCAAGAATAACAAGTAATAGTGAAAGACTAGAAGCAATGTAGTTATTCTTATATAACTAATTGACATATTTATGCAAAACAGATGAAACCTTTTGACATCCATTCATAAGGAGCTTTTCTCTAATCAAGAACATAGGTTTTTAATGAATGAATGCAGCATTTTAACAATAAAAAAATAAAGATATTTAGTTAAGTACACAAGTTAACTCTATTTCAAATGATTTCAGTATGTAACGAAAAAAATCTTAGATTGCTTTTGTAACAAACAACTTTAAAATGCAAGGGGAAAAAAAGTGGTTAGTTAATTTCAAAATGTATATAAAAGAATACTACTTGGTATAAAATAAAAGAATCATTTAAGTCTGAAGAAAAGAAAACCTCGATAATCTGCGGCGGCAGCAAATAGTATAACGGCAAAAAGCAAAGTTTTTATTGAAAGTTCAATTTTAGCAATTAAATTAAAAACGTGAAGAAGTAATAACTTCTAAGCTTTTATCAGTATTAAATCAAAAAACCAGATTTCTACTTCAAATCGTGATTACAGTAGGCTAATCACTTTGAGACAAAGGAATAAAGGCAAAGGAGCTAAGGCATTACTGAAGGTTTCCTCTTATGCCTGTATGGTTGTTTATTTTACGTCGCATTGAAAGCGTGAAAGGAAATTTAAAGCTAGGTAAAATAAACAACCTAACAGACACAGAAGCAATCTTAGGAAGTTCATCCTGTGGTTAAGAAGTAAGATTCAGTACCTTGACGTTGAGGAAAAAAGATGCACAAATATGCGGCAGTGTATAATCGCACCTCATTAATTTTACTTTATTTTTTTGAACAGATAATTGGCGGAAAATGCGTAATGAATTAGGATACTTAATTTTGTAAAACAAAAAAAAAATATATTTTTTTCTTCATAAATTAATTTTCCCTGATTTTTTGTTATTTTTTCCAAATTCCCTGATATTTCCCTGATTAATAAAGTTCCCTGACTTTTCCCTGACCTGTCGCCACCCTGCAGTATTACAATCCATCCGCTATGAATTCCTTTCTATTGTCTCTCTTGTCAAAGTCTGAAACCTGTACCTTTCAGAACTTATCTACTCATCCCCACCACTTTTGAGGTGTCATGCCTAGTCAAATCTCTTGTCTGAGTCTGAAGTTCCTACAACAAACATTTGCAGATACTTTCATTATTTTACGGAAATTTTTTCAATTGCAAAGAAATATTTGATCCAATCTGCGCAGCTGGAAGTGTCGTCATAACCTGAGTTGCCCCCCAAAAAACTCATGTAAAACCCGGAGCCACTTAACATTAAAACTGTATGGCATAGGTTCGAGACTTTGAAAAAGTGACGTGACATCCGGAGTGTCGTGTGATCCGGTTGTCGCGATAACGAGGTTCGACTGTAATTAATTTCAAAATATATAAAAGAATACAACTTGGTTATAAAATAAAAGAATCATTTTTGTCTGAAGAAAAGAAAACCTTTATAATCTGCGGCGACAGCAAATAGTATAATGGCAAAAAACAAAGTTTTTTTGATTGAAAGTTCAATTTTAGCAATTAAAAACGCAAAGACATAACTTTTAAGCTTTTACCAGTATTAATTCAAAAACCAAAGATTTCTTCTTGAAATCATGATTACAGTACGCTAATTACTTCGAGACAATGGAATAAAGGCAAAGGAGCTAAGACATTAATGAATGCTTCCTCTTTGCCTGCATGGTTGTTTATTTTACATCAGACCCCGAAGTGTTTTTTTGAGGAGAAAAAGTAGGAAATAAGGAATCAAAAATTTAAAAAAGTAGGAAAAGTAGGAAAAAAAAATCATTTAAAAAGTAGGAAAAAATGGGAAGAGATAGGACTACACACACGTCAAGACGACTGACAATCATTAGTATGAAAAATAAACTGGTGGAAACAAAGATATTAATTACAAAAATATGAAAATAAAATACAAACAAACACCTTTCAACAATACAGTAATAAAATTTTTAAGTGTGAAAAAAAAACTAATAATAATAATAAAAAAAAAATCCTATTTTGGTGTAATAAAACCATTTCTGTCAAAGATTTGTTTTGTCAAAGACGAAAACATTCGAGAGCATCTATTTATCATTTGAAAATACTCTAACACTTTCAGCTCATGTTGTCATAAACTATAATACAAAAGCAAAGCAAATATTAAATTAGTTTTAGTTGAAAATAATCAGCTGACATGCATTCTTGCATAAACAGAGACAGATGTTTAAATTTGAAAAAAAGGAAAAAGACTGAAAATGCAGAACTAAAATAAATTTGTTCTTAAATATGGGACATAAAATTTATAATAAAATAATTAAACTAATAATTAAATAAATAACGAAATAAGTAAACTAAAGGGTTTGTACAGTCGAATCCCGACTTACGCGAGGGATGTGTTCCAAGACCTCTCGCGTAAGTCGAAATTTCGCGTTGTATAAGGGTCATTTTCTCTAAACTGCTAAATTCTTGTCCTTGCTCCAAAATTAACAAACTAACTAGTATAGAAATAAAACTGACGCTAGAATGCTTTAACAACATGTTTTTATGTTTGTAAAATAAGTTAAAACAAACACTCTATTATTATTATACATTTAAATAATTTTTTGACATGATAAATGTCATTCCCCTGTGTGTCCCTACCTCCACCTTAAAGCAAAATCAGCTCTAAAGATTCAGGAAGCTATGCATATTTGTACAGAAATTGTTATTTAACCTCTTAACAAGTGTTATGCAATGTTGTAAAATAGAAAAATAAAAAATTTTCAAGGTTTGAACCAGTGGTTGGAAGTAGCGCGCTACAAGTAGCGACGCTACTGTAGTAGCAACATTTTTCAGTAGTTTGTAGTGTAGCGCACTACTTTTAAAAAAGAGTAGTGTAGTGAGTAGTTCGCTACAAAAAAATAGTAGTTTGTAGCGATTTCTGAAATCTACTTTTTAATAAAGATTTCTTTTTTTTTTTTTTTTTAAGAAACAATTCGGTTCAAACGAATTTGACTCGTGCAAATCTTACGCGAGTACATCAACGGATGCAATGAGAAATAAGACTTATAAAAATACGAGATGACCTTTGTCATATCATTTTGACGCCATACGTTCTATCTGTTTGACGCCATTAGTTCGTTTGCAATTGTAATTTTCATATTTCGCCAAAATTTGTATTGAATAGAGCTTGACTTAAAAAGAAAAGTGTATATGAATTAGAGATAACCGCCAATTTAGTAACTCCTTTGTTTTTTCTGACTGTCGGGAATGTCCCGTGGATGAACGTTTTAAACTTCAAAGAGATCCAACACTGTAAAACATTTATTTTCGCGAAAATGAAGACATCGATGATTTTGCGAATTGAAAATTTCATTAATTTTATATGAACAAACCTAAAGTTGAGAAGAAAAATATATATAATATATACACTGCTTGACAATTGCTAACGAACAAATGATTTATGCAAATTTGTACCTCAACCACCTGGCCAATGAAAATAAATTCAAGTTCAGATGACGTGGTAGACCAAGACTCGTTATCTGTATAAAAGACAGTGCATACACACTCAAGATTCGTACGAAAATTCACGCTGTTTGGTTTTTAACAAAAATAGTGCTGGATGTAAAAAAATGTTTTTCCCTGAAATTCTGTTTGGTTCTTGAAATACTTAAGAGTAAAATGTCAGCAAGACATTATTTGAGTATCTACGATCGTGGACGAGCGGTTGGACGACTGGAAGCAGGTCAAAGTGTCACCACTGTGGCTGCTGCAATGGGTGTATATCAAAAAGTGGCATCTCCCGATTAAAGAAGGCCGCTGGAGGTGGAAATGCTTTGCAAAAGCATTCCAGGGGTCGTGGCAGGAGCACTACACTTTCAGAGGATCGCTATGTAGCCCACGTGGCAAAAAGGAACAGAAATTTCACTCCTGGACACATAGCTGCAAATCTAACATCCACTACCGATACGCATGTTTCTGCAAGAACCATCTCACGGCGAGTAAATAATGTCGGTTTATATGCACGGAAGTCCGTACGTTGCATCCAAGTACAACAACGCCGTCGTCGAGAGAGATTACGCTGGTGTAAGGAACATGTTGGTGGGATCTTCAAAATTGATTCTCTGACGAATCTCGTTTCAGTGTGACAAGTGATTCTGGTCACCAACTACTGTGGAGAGATCGTGGAACACGTTATGCGCAAAAATTTGCTTGTGAACGTGATCGGTACGGCCCAGGCGTCATAGTGTGGGCAGGCATCATGCACAATGGCAGAACACCGCTTCACATTTTTGAATAAGAAAGCGATGCTTCGCAAATGTATTGCAGAGATGTTATGCTGGACCATGTTCGTCTTTTTAGGGGGGGGGGGCTGTAGGTCCAGACTTTCTCTTTACGGACGACAATACACGGCCACACTGGAGCATTGAAGTGTCAGACGCACTGTAAAGTGAAAACATTCACCGTATGCAGTGGCCTGTTTACTTTCCCGACTTAAATTTAATTGAACTTGCCTGGGAGGCTCTTTTCAGACGTGTTGCGCTAAGAACCGTCCCTCCCAAAACAGTAGAAGAACTCAAATCCGCATTGAGAGAGGAGTGGGAAAACATCCCCCAAGCACTCCTCAATAATTAGTGGGGAGTATGGAAAACAGATGTAAATTGTGCATTAGTGTCCCTGGTAATCATACATCATATTAAGGTTCTCGTGTCTCCATCATTCTGACCTAGATCATTTTTTGTGGCTATATGAAAATCATCTAAGTAGGATTATTATTTTTATTTTTAAGTTTTTACTTCTTTGATGCATTAATATCTGTATTATTTTGTACTTATAATAAAGGCACATCCTCCCTACTAACTATATATTTCGTTCTGTTTCTATAATCATTATCTATTCTTAACTATTCCAAAAAATGTAATTGTTCCTTAGCAATTGTCAAGCAGTGTATATTTCGTGAAGCTTAAATTTTCAAGCTACTGTAAATGTTATAGATAAGGATGATATTGAATTGTCCTTGCCGGCTTACAATGAATACGAGAATTACAGTGTTATATAAGAGAAGAATAACGGACATTTTGGGGGGGGGGGAAATAAATAATAGATAATTCTTAGTAATATTCAATGTTCAAATGAGCTCATTTGTCAATCTAAACCTTTTTTCGTTCAATCCTCTTACCGTGTGTGTTTGCATTAGGGTGTCCGCCAAAAATCGAAAATTGATTTTTCAAGTCGCACACCCTTTTATATTTTCCCGCTTACATCAAAACGATTATAAAAAAAGTTTCATATAATTTGAACAACTGCAACCAGTGCCAAATTAAAAAAAAAAAAAATAGAAACTCGAAATTTCTGTTGATAAAACGCTGCCCCCCCCCCTATACCCCGCATGCACCACAAAAACATTTATTCAAATTAGAAAACATTAAGGTATCCCCTACACTTGGCCTAAAATTATAACTTTCTTCAATGTTGATGAATGATCTGAAAATGAGCTCGCTAATAATTTTTGAACTTGATTTTTTTATTTAAATTCATGTGTAAATTTTTAAAAGATAAATAGGGAAAAAATCAATTATTTGAAGAAAATTATAATTTTTATGCCAAGTGTGGGGTATCCAAATGATTTTTAATTTGAATAAATATTTTTTGTGGTACATGTTGGGAGTAGGGTTTAGAGGCAACGTTTTATCAACAGGAATTTCGAATTTTTAAAAAGTTTTTTTTTTTGGGGGGGGGGGGGGAGTTAGCATACAAGTGCTGGTTTACACTTTCAGACGCAAGTCGGCACGGGTTGCTGTTATTCAACAAATTATATGAAACATTTTTTCAAATTGTTTTGACATAACTGGAAAAATATAAGAGGGTATGACTTGAAAAATCGACTCATTTTTTGTGGGACACACTAAACCCACTTATTTTTTTTTATTTACTTATTTTTTGAAAAGTAGCGAAGTAGCGATTACATTTCAAAAGTAGTTTGTAGTTGCTACTTTTTAAAAAAAGTAGTTGTAGTTGTAGTTAACTACATTTGTAAGAAAGTAGCTGGAGTTGTAGTTCGCTACCAAAAAAATGTAGTTTTTCCAACCACTGGTTTGAACTATTTAAAAAAAAATAGTAAAAAATGTCCTTTGATTTTTTGTCATTCCCCTGTCGAGGAATGGAATGAATGTTTCTCACACCTAGTAATAGTTGTATTAACTCATAATTTAATCTTTGAATTCTGTTCTCATCATAGAAATAATTTTAATTAGTTCTTTTTGAATAAATACACGGTGTCGAGTATATTCGGGTGATCTCCAGTTAAATCTTGATAAGTATTTTCAATGACTGTCATTACCCTGTCTTTGATAATTCATTTAATTTTGTAATAATCGCTCAATGAATGATTGACACTTGTTTGTATAGAGTTTCCCCCCTTACTTTAAGTGACATTGATATTTGTTGTTTGCCGTTATGACAATATATAAGTTAGCTTTAATTTTTGTCATTCCCGTCGTCCTCCTCCTGTAAAATGTAAAGGAAATAAATAACCACAATAACTACTTTTTGGGCACCACGACATTGGATCTTTTTCAATTTCATAAAAGTAGTGTTTCCTTTTCCCACATAAATTATAATATCGTCAGTAAAACCCATTATTTCCTCTAAGTGTCATTCCCCTGGCACAGTGAATGCCATTCCTTGCCCTGTTCAAATTGCGCTGTTTAGGGAAAATGACCCATAAGTTGCGCAAGTGTAAAATTTTTTGTAACATACCTAGTTTTTTTAGACACTTGTTAACACCACCTCAAACTGTTTTAAACCATACCTTAACTACACATTATCGATTCATACATAAATAACTGAATTTTTATTTGTACTTTTAAAAAAAGCTGTTTTTAATCAACATAAAATACTGTCAAGGTGCACGAAATCAGTGATCAACGTGACATAAAATAAACCAGTACGGTACGTACTGTATGTATTGTAATAATAAAATGATGTACTATAATAATACTGTGCAGTAGATCCAGTAATGATACTTGTAACTTTAAAAAATGAAGATGTTGATGATTTATACTCCGTAATAAAATCATTATTCTAATACATTTTTAAATTCAGTTGATTCGCTAGCTCTTTTATAACGCTTCCACCCCTCCTCTTGGTTTCTTTCATTCTCAATACAAGAGGAGCTTCCATTTTCATAATTTTTGCACTTTGCTTACACACTACTAGGCGAACCAGGGGGTGTGCACAGAAATTTTGGGGCCGGTCACAAATGACTTTTACTGCCCCCCTTCATATTGTTTGTTTACCCTTATATCTCTACACATATTTCCCCTCATTTTAAAAATCTCGGACCAACTTTAGGCTTGGACCCAGGCCAACCCTGTGCACGCCCTTGCGGCGAACTTTCACGGATTTCCTTTTTTTGACTTTTAATTGTACGTATGGGAGATTCACTCGCACCTAATTGTCGTGCTACCTTCGCTCCACTTCCTACTTGTTCAAACACATCGAGAAACTTTAGCATTTCTTTAATTGCCGGAAACTTTCTCTTTTCATAAACTTTAGATGGAACTGTGCTCTTAGATGTCATTATATTTCATCAACTTTCGCATTTAGAATGGAAAAAAAAAAAATATATGGTAAATGAGGAGTAGTAAGTTGTACACACAAACACAGCTATGTTCAGACTAGTACGGTGTGGGAACTTCTGCTGTCAGTGATGCTAAGGGATGAAGGTCCATTAATATTCTAGTAGCTAACAACAAAGCTGACACTTTCACACCGTGATTCCCTTCTGAAAATTTTCGTGTTGCGGGGGGAGAAATCCCGTTAGGTGAAATAATCGCGTTATAGCCATTTCGCGTAAGTCGACTGTACTATGTTCTGTATTTTTAGCATTCAACATACATTTTTGTTTAAGGCACGTCATTTATGGGAGTCAGTGGGGTCAATTTCTCCCCTCCCTGGCTTTGGAAAATTAAAGCTTAACTATACAAGTTTGGGCACTTTTTGTTTTCAGATAAAATTTGCATCCTTCGCTAGCCACCTCCAGGGGCGGGAATCAATGTGACGGCCAGTTTTAATTTTAATCAAGCAATAAAAACGAATATTGTTTTAATGGTTTGGTGATTTTTACCTCCCTCTTGTTCAAAAATTTTTGTCACCAAAAAAAAAAAAAAAAAAGGAAACATCCATGCATGGTAACCATAACATTTTTATCAAAGACAAAGATCAGTTTCTAATGTTTCTCTGTGCATAAAAGGGAAGGAATGTAGTTTCTCTCAATTCTCACCGTACAACAAAACTATTCATTCGGAAATTGTTCACGAAATTGAGAGCGGGGGAGAGGGAGCACCTGGCATCAAATGCCTGCATATATCTCTTTCTCCCCCCTCCCTTTGATCAGATGCACTAAGCATGGGTGCAAGTTTGGGGATGTGTTCAAGACGGAAAATATTTTGAGCCCCCCCCCCCACACACACACACACACATACGTGCTTAAGGAAAAATTTACGATCATAAATGTTGTAGATTTTGAGTATGGCAGTTTTGGAATCTGTGTTTACTTTGAATTTTTCACTTTTGACTTTTCTAACAATATGGACCTAGTAGTTTTAATTGTAATATTTAAGAGTTTTGATATTGTAGTTCCAAAAACCACCAATAATTGGGGGTCTGGGGGCTTTCCCCGAATTCAAAAACTTCAATTTTTTTAAATTGAAGTCTAAAAAGCGCAATGATAGCCATTTTGGTAAAGTTCAGGGAAAGGGGAGGTTCAGGGTCCCAAAATCACAATATTGGGTGATCTTCAAAAATATTATAGAAAGAGGGAGCGGGCGCTGGCTCTCCCCGAAATTGAAGCTTTAAAAACGAAATTGTACTCCCTCTTTCATAACATTTACAAGCTTTTTGAATGCATTATCGAAGGGACGGAGTTCAAGAACTCTCCTTCGGCAATATTTCGAAATTGAAGTTCCAAAAACGCAATTTTAGGCAATGTTAGACGATGTTAGGAGTAAAAGCAATCGGGGCTCCAAGCCATTAGTTTTTCTGCCAATCTTAAATCTTTTTATTGCAGCAGTAAAATCGCATTTGACATAAGATTTTCACTTTTGCAATATAAACCAGTTTTGATCGGAAAGTCTCCCCAAGATAGCGCGAACAAACCAGAAAAGAAAGAAAGGTGGGGGAAGGGTATGGGCGATTAATGAACTGGCGAATGAGGAAAAAAAAACGAAAGGACACACACCTCCAAAAGCACGTTGTAAACAAAACAAGCTCATGGCGGAAAATCAAGAGAATGTCCATGTAAATTCGTAGGTAAAGGAAAGATCCTGCAATTAAAGCATATTTTTCGAACACTCAATTTTTCTTTTTTTAGTAAAAACTGAAGGAAAGTAATAGAATTTCTTTCCGTCCCGACCTCCGCCTCGGAAATTTTGTCCAAGACGGAAATCTGTCCTGAGACGGAAGGTCTTGCACCCATGGCACTAAGTACTAACTTACAGTAGATGCGCCGCATCGGTATAATTGCCGCACCCCGAAAAGAGTAAGATTCTTTGAAAAAAAAAATTTATGTTCAGAAATGCCGCATTGCCATAAACACAGCACATAAGAATGATGAAACTCCTCGATATTAATGATATATCAGAGTAGAAAATTCCCATTAAAAAGAAAAGAAAAAAATATTCGCTTGTGGATCTATCCCTCAACTTTTAAAAATGTGAAGAAATAAAAACGGAATCTCCCATTTAAATTGATTTCCGATTTTTCTCTAAAAATTGGAAATGTTTTGCCGCTTTTTTTTTTTTTTTTTTTTTTTTTTTGCAAATACACTCTTTGCAAGGAAAGAAAATGAAATTTAATAAATTTTATAATCATGTTTACGATTTAGAATGAACAATAATCACATTTATGTACGAAAAAAGTTAGTTTCCGCGATTATTTTTGAAGTGGTCCGTTTTTGCGAATTTCTGTTGTCTTTCGATTTTATTTTGCACTAACATTAATAAAATATGTACAGTGTACAAGTTTTTCATTTTTTGCTTCCTTATGTTCCTTTTTTGCCTTTCTGTTTAAAGAGAGCTCCATTTCACTTGTAATCGTACAAACAATTTGCGAATTGGGAAATACCCGAACTTTTTGAACAGTCGGCCGTTTGCTTTAACTAAAGCTTGTAATTGACGGGTAAATAATATATAATTGCATCAGAATGTGCCAGTACCTTTTTTTTTTAGTTTCGTTAAAACAGTAGACTGGAGTCGGGGCGATAAAAAGAAATGTCGATCGTAAACGCCGCAACGGCAAAAAAGTTACTTACGAAAAAATAACTTTTAAACACGCAAACGCCGCAGCGTTCTTGTTCTTTCCAGAAATTAATGTAGTCCTATTCCTATTCAGAGTCTCAACTGACTACAACTGTACTTATGTCGAGGACTGCATACTAAGTGCCTTGCCTCCATTATTTTATATACCGATAGATGGCAGCACCATCACCGGATCGAACAGTTAATGAGAATTTAGAACTAGACCAGTAGCAAGTAGCTGCCTGGTGCTAGCACCCCCAGAGGTATCGTTTCACTTGGAGGACATTGAGACCACGAGCATATTTAACGTCGCCCAGTCCCCTTTAATGACGACGGTGGGTCTTCAACCATCGAGGTTCGAACTCAGGACCCTCCGGCCCCGAATCCGACACTCTACCGATCGGGCTACCACGGCCCCAAATTAATGTAGTCAGTCAATGAAAAGCTCAGGATCTGCTTGCTTCTTTTGCTTTTCAAAATTGAAACATGCAGAAAATTATCGGTGCGGCATTGTAAAAATAAGAATCAATGCACAATTAAAAGTTGTATACTAAAGAAAGAAAAAGTAGGAAAATAAGGAGAGAGAACTGAAAAGTAGGAAAAATAGGAACTCTTTGGGGTCTGTTACATAGCAAGAAAGCGTGAAAAGAAATTTCAAGCTAGGTAAAATAAACAACCTAACACACACAAAAGCAATCTTAGGAAGTTCATCCTGCGGTTAATAAATAAGATTAAATACTTTGACGTTGAGGGAAAAAAAACACATATATGCGGCAGTGTATATTCGCATCTCATTAATTTTACTTTTTTTTTTTTTTTTTTTTTTTGTGAACACATAATTGGCAGAAAATGTGTAGGGAATTAGGATACTTAATTTTGTAAAGCAAAAAAAAAAAAAAAAATCATAAAATCAATTTTTCCTGATTTTTTTGTTATTTTTCCAAAATTCCCTGATATTTCCCTGATTAATAATTTTCCCTGATCTCCTTGATCTGTCGCCACCCTGTTTAAGGTTATTGCAGAGTATAAGGTATGAGGATAATGACACACAAGCAACTATGCAAACAAATACCTAGAACAAAATAAATTAAAAAGAGGAGATTGTAATGAATTTCTGGAACTCATATAATAATCTTTTTTTGCTGATCCAGAAGGGAGAGTTAGATAAACAGTCACAGGAACAATCCCCCATGTCTGTTGGATGTCTTAAATCATATATGTTCTCAAGATCTGGAGATCCAAAGCTCAATTTAAATTGATGTCAAAAGGAGAAGACTATTGGACTAAGAATTATGCACATTTTTATTGTTTGTATAGATTTGAAAGCTTAGATGTCTGCTGGGTTTAGTTTAGCTGTTAAAAGCTGCCAGGGTTTCTTACAATCTTTTTGAAATCGCTACTTCAATAGTCATAATAATTCAGTATTTTAGAATCAAAATCAAATAAATTTTCTAAATCACTTGCAATACTTATGAGGACTTGTTTGCTTAACTTCATTTAATAGCTGCTAGTATATTAACCAAAAGACTAATGGTGTTGGTGAATGCCATGTAAAATGAAAATCCTGATATAAAAAGTAGAAATTACTCTCAGAAAATCAAGTGTTGAGTTGAATTCAATTTTTAACCAAGGGTCTTCTTAGTGGTTAGCTTAAAAGTGGGTTATCGTCAACCCATGGGGAAAATCAACAACAATTCCTGATACAAGCTATTGAAATTCAAAGTACCGTGCTAGCAGAGACAGAAGTCTTGATTTTTTTTCAATGATGATGCCTTCTTAATATCAAAGTTTAAGGTCAAAGTGTACAATTATGTTCAAAACCTTGAAATTAATGTGATAATTTTAAACGTCTTTGTTAAGTATTAATAAATTGAAATTTTTGCTATATTTTTAAAACCTTGAAGCTGTTGAGCTATCTCTAAATATTTTAATACATTGTTCAAACTTCACATGTTTCCTTTATATAGTAAATGGAACCAAATAAAAGGGTGAGACATGCAAAAATCAGAAGAAAATTTCATAGCTTTTAAGTTATACCCTAGTGAACTTAGGTTGCTTTTTAGCATTTTAGCCTAATTTTGCTTGAAAAATTCTCCAATGTCGCCCACCTACTGACAAAAAAAAAAAAAAAAAAAAAACAGCAAAAGGTTGCATTTAAGTAGCCTGAGGCAACCCTGCTCTAAGATCAACCTACTATAGACAAAACTTTGTCTGAATCTTGGTTTTATTTTTTGAAATACAGCTGTCACAAGTGTTAAGATATCTCTTTAAACATTGTTCTACGTATTAGATATAGAAATAAAAATAGGAAACTTACATCAACATTTATTAAGACTAACAGTAACATCTCATCCGTACATAAATAACAATATCAATAATACAGTAAAACATACAATTTCTGTAAAATGTTTAAAATACTAACGTACAAATAGGCATTACATGATTTGATAAAATGGCATAAATAATCCATGACTGGCATATTATTGCAGAAAGATGAAGAAAAAAATATATTTAATTAGACAGCACACAACATAAAAAGGACAAATGACACAAACAAATTACTTTGAAATACACCAAATACAAATCTATTACCATTAGGAGAGAGATATTAAATACTTAAACTTTAAATCAAAACATATTTTTTGAGGAAAAAAAAACTTATGCTTGAATGAAGAAACATTCTAACTAGCATTTTGAGAAAAGAAAATCTAAAACTTTCTCATAAAAAGAAAAATAAAGAAAAGAAAAAAAGAGAAAAAACAATTTAGAATTCTTTGTTGAACTTATCAAACATTTATACTTAACATTTCGATTTTCAGATTAATATTTATTTATTTATATTTTATGATGGTCCACTCTCCTTGATGCGTTGAACAACTAGTTTTGGAATAATTCAAGTATAAATATATAAAAAGTACAAAATTGTGGATGAACGGGAAATATCACACAGGTCTGCAATTGACAGACTTTTTACACTTCCAAAAACTTCCATGAATTTTGCTGAGTGTAAGGGTGCCCATATGGGGGTGGGGCAAGTGGGGGCTTCAGCCCCCCTTTGAAATTTGAACTTTCTTGCTTTTAGTACTTTTTTCTTCGCAAAAATTTAAAAACATTTCCTCTCCAGCAATTAATGAATAAGTCATTAAAAATGTCAAATTTTAATTAACTCTAATCTGTACTGAAATCGGTTTCTATGGGTAAAATATCCTGCTAAACCATGGAGAAAATATCTAAGCCCCCCCTCCCCCTCCTTTAAAATTTGGCATATGGGCGCACTTGGCTGAGTGCATGTACATAATCTTGAAGCAAAAGGAAGTTTCGGCACAGGGCCAAGTAAAATAGAAGCTACTCCAGTAGGAATGAGTTAACTCAAACACACAACTCTATACATAAACCAACAGTTAGTTAGTAACCTCATTTCTTTTTCCCTCCTATTTCTTCTTTGAGTACAAGTAGGAAATTTTCGGAATCTTGTATTTGACATCTAAATTTTTGACATTTTAAAGCAGTGATTTTTTTCTGAAAAAGAAAATATTAATTTTTATTCATTATTAAAAACAAAACTGAATTTTAAAACTGCAGCATTTCTCTACTAAGCAAAAGTTTACAACTCAAAAATTTTCTGCTCTTTAAAATAGGTTCCAAAATATTTCAAAAGGAAAAACAAAAATTAAGTTAAGATTAGAAATTTTATAAGGAAATTAATCTTTATGATCAAAGAAAATTATTCTGACACTAGACACATTCTGATCAACCTCAGATTAGTTTTGTAGAATTATGCTGCAGAAATACAGTATTATCAGTCAAGAAATTATTTCATTCAATTTATAACACAATGAAAACTAAGATAGTTTGGTATAGAAAAAATAAATGAATTGATATGGTTTGGCTGGAAATGATAAGCAATAAGGGCAAAAAATTGAGATTTGGAAACATTTATAGGCCACCTACTTTGAGCCAGTGACAAGATGAACAGATGTATCGTATTATTAGATATTAATGACGTGTCCAGTAAGGGATCCGTCATCATAATGGGGGATTTCAATTTTCCGGATATTGGTTGGAATAATATCTACCTCCGAAATAGCAGAGAAGAGGAATTTTTAACAGTAATTGGCGACTGTTTCTTAGATCAAGTTGTAATTCAGGGAACTCGAGAGGATGTGATTTTCTATCTATTTTTACTTTCTTCTATATCTAATATATAGAAAAAAGTATTGGATTCGTGCAAATTTTTGAATTTTGACGGATTCGAACGTTTTGAGGTGTGCTGAGCCCATTTCTGGAAAATCTGTGTGTGTGTGTGTGTGTGTCGAACCAGTTTTTTGTGGCCGCTCTACAGCAAAAACTACCGTTTGAAATCGAACGAAATTTTGTTCACATATGTGCCCCTATGTGAACTTGTGCTCATTGGTTTTTGGCACGAATTCCTCCAAGGGGGGTGGAGCAATGGGACATTTTTTGAGTTATGCATGCCCACTATTCCACCCATGCCCAATATACTGGTGGAATCAAACAAAATTTGGTCCATACGTTACCCCTAACAGGTACAGGTGCTGATTCAATTTTGGTGTCAATAGCTGGAACGGGGGTTGAGATATAAAACGTTTTTTGTTGTCAGTTGTGACCGCTGTATCTCAAGAAATAATGAACGGAATCAAACAAAAATTTATCGACAAGTAGCCCTTAGAGGGTATAAGAGCATCTATTTTGGTGTCAACAGTTGAAAAGGGGGTGGTATGATCGAATGTTCTTTTTTTCCATTGTGAGTGCCATATCTCAAGAAGTAATGCTATGTTCCGGATGAAATTTGGAATAAATGTAAATCCATATGTAAACATGCGTTGGTTTACTTTTGGCGCCAGTTGCTCCAAGAGGTGCTGATTTTCTCTTTTTTTTTCCTTTTCTTTCTTTTTTTTTGAGAATAAAAATAGCTTTATTAATGCAACCATAAGAAAGATAAATCGTAATAGACTATTGTCTGGTGATTTTAATTGAATGGAAATGATCGGGAATATTATCTCAATGATTTAAAAATATTAACTGCTGCCATCTTATGTTTGTTAACAAATAAAATATTTGTAATTAATTCATGCAAAGCTTTAAAAATAACTTTCAGTTTTTGCTCTTTGCTTTGCTTTTGTGATAATTCAGACATTGGTATGGTTGTCAAGTTTTGGCATGTGTAATTTTGTTTTTGTTGGGAATATTGCTTCCTCGTCAAGCATGGGGAGGCATTAGAATTATAAGAAAGATATAGAAGAAATTTTCGTGATGGCCACAACATACTAGTTCTGTGATGTAGGAAGTTCTGTTCAGGGGTTGTGTGTAGAGGAACATATTGGAGATAGTGATCATAACACTATTAGGTTCTGCATTAAATTTGAAGTTTACTTTTAGGTTTGTGCCCAATTTCAGAAACACTGATTTTGTTGCACTTAGGCAGAGTTTAAAAGAGGTATTTTCATCATTATTCGAAAGTAGCAACGTAGATCTGCAGTGGACGGAATTTAAGGAAAAACTAGCAAAAACGGTTGGGGATTATGTACCATTTAGGAGAAAAAGAATTAGTACTAAATCTTGGCCCATGTGGTTCTCCAGGGAGATAAAAGAAGCTCTAAACTATAAGCAAGCTGCTTTTCGTCAGTTTAAAGAAACTGGTCAGAGTGCTGACAGGCTCCAGTATTGTAAGGCAAGACGTTGTTTTAAATATTTGGTACGGATTCAGAAAAGGGAATTGGAGCAAAGGCTAGCAGATAACATTGACAGAACTCCTAAAAGGTTTTTTGCTTATGCTAATTCTGGGAAAGCTCGAAGTAGTCAAATTGGGCCATTGGTTGATGAGCATGGAAATTTATTTCCAAAATTAAGCTTTAAAATTGCAACTACAGGACACCTTTCAGGATAAGGGTTGGGGCTTAGAGAATCTCTCACAGAAATTATTCGAAATGGAAGTTCCAAAAACGAAATTTTAGACGATTTTGGATAATGTTAGAGGAAGGGTATCCGTGACTCGATCGCAGAAATTTGTAGAGATTGAACTCCCTAAACCAAAGCTTATAATAATCTTAGAGGATTGTCTGAGATCAGGTACTCTGGCATGAAAAGGGGAGGGGTTGCTGTAGCCCCATAGCCTTTCTCCTGGATTCGCCATTGCGCTCAAGTATTGATGCTACTCTAAAATGATGCTATTTTCGCACTATGTATTTTAATTTTTCAACTATGCAATAATATATCTTTAAATATAGGGATAATGTTGCAATCCCCTAAGAAATCCCTTGCGACCCCTTTGGGGGTTGCGACCCACAGGTTGGGAACCCCTGGGCTAAATTTTAGCTAAGCCTTAAAAAAAGTTCAAGCTAAAAACGCAAATAACTCCCGCCGTATTTAATTAAGAGCATTGAAACAAATTGCGTAAAACGCGGAAAATTGTACCCTTTCCAACGATATATTATATCAATATGTGCAAGTAATTTTTCACTTCTTTAAGAGCCAATAATGGCCAATTTATGTAAAATTTGAGCTTAAAAAATTTATTACAAAAAAAAAAAAACTAATTCAAATTCAAAAAAATAAAAAAAAATAAAAAAATAAAACTCCAAGTGCACGCCACTGGGGCTCAAAGTAATTTTGTACAAAATTTCAAGACTGTAGGTGCTATGGGGTCTCCTAGACGCAGGCCCGCCATAGACGTTTTCTTTCCTTGTTGGCCAACAGTGAATTCCGTTACCAATCGCGTGAACTGTATTTAAAATCTGCTTTAAAATTTTTTTATATAATTCAAATTCTATGGTAGCATTGAAGTTCCAAACACGTTCTATCAGATGCAGAAAAAATTACTCTATTTTAGCACTAAATTTTTAAATATCGTTACAAATTCTGTAAATAGAAATTATTTTTGTGACTAATTTGTTGTAATCTGGTTAAATTAGACGTTTGTTCTATTATTTTGCATCTAAAAGTTGTAGACAACTTTTGCTTTTAATGTTTAGTAATATTTCTTGTTATTATTGTGTTTTCTGTGTCTGATTAAGTATTTCTTTAATGCGTGTATTTGTAAACTTGTGACATAAGTTTGGCATCCTTTCTGAGGATTGTACTGCCCGGGACATGCAGTCCTTAGGAAAGGGGCAATGTTACAAATTCAGTAAATAGTAATTATTTTTGTGATTAATTTGTTGTAATCTGATTAAATTAGGCATTTGTTCCATTATTTTGCATTTAAAATTATCTTAGTAACGTAACCTGTAAATAGCTTTTTGTAATGTACATACAACCCCATAACGTTCGACTAAAGTATACAGTCCTCCTATTTTTCATTGATCGGATTCAACAATGAACAAAAAGTAAATACGAGAAGCATTTTGAATTTCATGGAAACTTCTCTTTCGAGATTTATAAATAGCCACGGCCACCGGCGGAAGTCAGTCTCGAGTTAGTTTTTGCTTGTGAATCATGTCAGCGATACGCCTGGAGAGCATGTATTAGCTCTGTTTTGTGAAGCCTTTGAGATGTATTTTTGCATATTTGGATGTAAATACGTGTGTAACCGTTGAGTTTACGGTGTTGATATTTGCTTAATTGCTGATGATTGATTTAGCAGTTGTAATTACGCTTCCTGTACATAGCTGTAAATAAATCTCCTGTGTTTTCTCAAGAACTGTGTTGTTATTTCAAGAGAGTTTGAAGTTGTATCACGAACACTTAACAATATGTTTTCACTGCAAAAATTGCAAAAAACTTCTTAGAGGATTTTAATTTATATTCCTAGTTAATGTCATCTAAAGACACAACCTAGCTAAGAACACTCTTGATCAACTCTTTTTTTGAACAAAATTCCCCCCCCCCCCCCCAAAGTCGGTCTACTCATTTTGGTGCTAGAGTACCACAGACAGATACACAGATGCTTCAAACTTATAACCCCCTTCCTTTGGGTGTCGGGGATTAAAAATCAATGTGGAGTTGAATTGACTTATCTTTAAAGATTTTGTTACAGATGAGTCAATGATATTATTTCAATTGTTAGAATTTCCAGCTGGATACCTTGACTAGACTTCATGGAGTAAGGAGGATGACTTTAAATACACAAAGGATTTTGCCTAACTACATTTGATGTTGCTTTGTTGTTCTGGTACTTTATACTTTGAGATTTCCAATGCTGATAAGTTCAATCTTAAAGCAGCCTTTCTTTTTCTTTGGCTTTGCTTATATATATATTTTTTTATTACCCCCCCCCCAATTTCTTTAAAATTTTTAATTCCATTTTTTGTTACTTGCCATTATATATTTATATATATATATATATATACACAATACATAAAACAAAAAAAAAAGTAGCAAAGAGGAAAAAAAAACACAACTTTAACTTAAAATTGTGCAAAGCAGCAATTACAAAAGTATAATAATGGTAACTAACAAAAAAATTGAAAAAAAAAAAAATATATATATATATATATATATATATATATATAAACAAAGAAAGAAAAGAAAGGTTTGAGATTGAACTCATCAGCATTGGAAATCTCAAAGTATGAAATACCAGAACTACAAAGCAACACCAAATGGATAGTTAGGCAAACACACTACAAAATCCAAGTAATGCATACTTTGAAGCGGCAACCTAATTTAGAAAAGATAAAAAAAAGGGAGAAAATGTGATGAATATACAAATGCCTGGTGTGGAAATCATCAATTACCACCTGGCAAAGACTAATTCACAAAAAATATTATCAAAAAAAAAAAAAAATAAATAAATAAATAAATAAATAAACAGAAGGCATTGTGTGTACTCATTTTTTCGTTGACAATTTTACTGAAATAGATCAGATGGATATGGATTTGACTTTTGATTCAGACTATACAATTAAGTGCTCTTTCATGGATGTGAGATGGTGTGTGTCCATTGAAAGCTTTGCTACACTTATCCTTTTGGATGCAGCAAAGCGGACAAAACCCCCACTCACTTTCTTGTTTTTCCTTTGTAATGAATATACAAAATGCCTTCTGCTTAATTTTTTTTTTGATATATTTTTCATGAATTTGCCTTTGCCAGGTGGTAAATGATTATTTCCACACCAGGCATTTGTATATACATCACATTCTCTCCCCCATTTTTTATTTTTTCTAAATTTGGCTGCCGCTTCGAAGTATGCATTATTTGGATTTTGTAGTGCGTGTGCCTAACTATTATAATTTCATGTTGCTTATATATATATATATATATAATATATATATATATATATATATATATATATATATATATATATATATATATATATATATATATATATATATATATATATGTGTGTGTGTGTGTGTGTGTGTAATTCTTTCTCCCTTTTTTTTAAATGTCTTTAATTTTTTTTTTTGGTACTTACCATTATATATATATATATATATATATATATATATATATATACACATTAAAAGTTATATACATAACAAAACAACTACTACAGTAGACTCTCATACAAGGGTTATATTCCACAAAAATTCTCATAAATTAAGACTTAATAAATATTAATGTCAAAATAGGGGATAGGTTCCAGAGATTTAAAAAAAAAAAAAAAAAAAATCCATTCTTGTGTAATAAACTGAATGCGTAATTATTTTGATACATATATCTGATTTACTGCACATAAATAAACTTTCTGTTTATAAAATAAGCTAGTTATGAGTCTGCTATTTGTCATTTTTTGCTGCTTTTCTTTGTAGGGCATTAACGCATCTTTGATTTCTCATGCCATTTCCATAACTGAATCTTCCTTCACCAACAAATGAAAAGGATCATTTGCGATTGTCAGACTCGAAACTTTTCAATGGACAACAACGACATTTTTTGTTTTTAATTTTAGTACAATCAGAATGGCCTAAAAATGACAGAAAACATTTTTTGTCTCATCTCAGAGCATTATTTTAAAAGTTATTTACAACTAAAAATAGTTTAGTTTGGTTTTCCGCCGAAACGAGGAGTCACGTGACTCTCTGAGAAGTGACATAGTATGTGCTTGGCTTCGCAGTCTTTCTTCGATGTCCATGTGCTTAGTAGGATGCTTTAGGTAATTCTGTGTTTAGTTACGATATTTATTTTGGTAATTTTGTTTTTGTTTTTCTGTCGAAAATATGTTTTTTTTTTGTAATCATTACATGGTTCAATATTATCAGTTTCCAAACCTCATCTTAACTTCCAAAAAAAAAAAAACATTAACTGTATATTCAGAAGGAACTGTTCCATTCATTCCCTGCGCTTGCTTGCACTATTGTTCACATTTTCGAGAATTCTCCCAATTTCCCCGAGAGAAGTGAAGAATGTACAGATTCAAGGGGAATGACCTTTTCCAGGAATTTTGAGAGATTGCACACCTACAGGTGGTCAATGGTCACTTGAGACATTTGTTAAAGACAAACAGAGGCATCACATAAACATGAATCAAAAAATTGATTTTGCTTTGAAAGCATATTAATGTGAACAGAAATTCAATTAATTTCATACATCTGATATAGAAATTATTTCAAGAGTTATGAAAAGTGAATTACCAATTTCTTTTCTTTATTTTCATGCTCAAAAATAGGAAAGAACTAATTACTCTTTTATTAGCAAAAAAAAAAAATCACTTGTCCATGCTTAATTTCGCTTAAACATTGACTTATATGAGAAATTATTTTTATAGTTTATATGTCGTATGTTCCATTAAGGTTACTTATTTTTCGAACCTCTCACAACTTCAACAATAACTTTTTTAAGCCCTTTTCTTATATTTTTATAAATATTAATTTGTATCTTTTTTTTATTATTATGGCATTAATTTTAAGAAGCAAAAACCATGTGCCAAAACTGTTTTAAAGAAATTATAGTACCTCAAAATTATTGTTATTAGTATTATTTTAAAATTGATATTTCCAACAAATGCTCTTAGGGTAAATTAGAATAATAAAAAAAAATTAAATTTTCTGTAAGCTTGGAAATATAGACTTTGTAAAAACACCAATCATAATGCATATTTTTACAAAAACATTTTTAAAATGAAACAGTATTGTACTTATTTTTGTTCTTATATTCTTCGTCAACAATCTGTAGCTTCTTTTTTTTTTTTTTTTTTTTTTTTTGAAGAAGTTGAATTGAACTAGAACTGATTGAAATATCACATTTTGCATCAAACAAATCTCAGATATTCTAATGTACTTTTTCTATATATTTTTTTTTCGCAAACATGTTTTTGGTATTGAAATAACGTGTTTCGTTTTTCTTAATTTGCTTACAAGTTTTTCTGGGTTTGCAGCAATATTGAAAGGGATTTTGCAGTTAATCAGGGCCATAAATTTTCAAATTTAACTTTAAAAACATTGTATTTGAATTGAAAGGGAATATCAAGATCACATGCGCGCAGCATTTGATCCATCGATGGCAGTCAAACCACGAACTCATTAACTCTACAGCCCATCCGCCTCTATTTTCTCATTTATAATAACTATCCTGACTTATTAAGCTCTAACTTAAAAAATAAATCAAAAAATCACACCTCTGAGCTTCTATATGCATCTTTGATTTGAGCTGAAAAAAAATGCTGGTTTGTAACGTTTTATTTTCTGCAAATTATAGATGTCATATTTCTAGAGTCCAGATTTCTAGAGTCCTTGTTCTATTGCACAATAATCTTTGAAAATCGAAAATGTATTCAAAATATTAAATGTACATAACAAGATAAAGAAATTTAGAAGAGCATCTGCGTTAAATTCTCATTGAAAAACGGATTACGAGGGGAAAGGGGAGTGGTGTACTTTGGCACAAATGACGTCAGGCCAATCAGGGGTCGTTTCTTCTCGCGGTGCTTCTAGGGCAATTAATTGCTTAATAAGAAATTAATGAATTTTTTGTGCAGAAAAAGAATTGGATTTTCGGATTCAGGAGATCATTTTGAGGAAATAATACAGGATTTTTGAAAAAAAAAAAATCAGAGCTCCTTGTCCTTCAGGCCTTTAAACAAGAAAGAAAAGCTGTTTACATGTGTTTGGAATACATGTGTTATGATGCTTTCTTTTCTTCTTTAGGGGGGGGGGAGGGGGCTTTACAGGTTACTTTGCCTTTAACATCTTTCTCATTATACCAAGGACCTTTGGTGAGTAGGTTCCTTCACCATGGCATGAAAGAATATTTTGAATAGATCTTTTCAGAAAAAAATTGAAAAATCAAGAGCCCTTAATGTAAAATTTTCAGAAATGCTCAAGGTGAAATATTATTTAAAGAAAAAATTGACTATAGATGTCAACTGAAAGGTCCTCCTAAATGTGTGTAATGTCAGAGTTATTAACCCATTGAATGAAGCATTGGGACAACCATTGGTAAAATTAATCTTGACTAACCAAAGTAGTTGAGCTATACAACCCAAATTCAAAATAATAGAATACAGTTGGCTCTCTGTTTAACGACGCTCTATTTAATGACTTTCTCTATTTAACAACGACGTTTCACGGTCCCAGATGGTCCACTGTAGTGTTAAAAGCATTCTATTTAAGGACGCTTTCTACTTAAGGACGATTTTTTGTGGTCCCTTGAAAGTCGTTAAACAGAGAACCAACTGTACTTCCCACTTTTTGGAAAAAAGTTTATTCTAACTAAATATAAGTGCAAATTAGGTATTTAAATGAACGTGCCTCCTTTCTTAGATCTTAAAGTGTGCATTTCATTTCAAATATAATCAATTAAAAATAATCTTAGATAGAATAATTCAAAAGTTTATAGTGATGAAGAGTTACTTTGAGTCAAAAAAATTAGAATATTTAAATTAAAAGGGGAAAAACACTTTCAAAAGAAACAATATCAATACTAGAATACGCTATTTTTTGCCGGATTCAATGCTTTAATCCATTTTCTTACGGATTCTACCATCTGTTTTCATTAATCGTTTCTGACAGTTTCCATACCCTCTTCAATGTGGCAACAAGCTCAAGTTTGTTCGAGGGCACCAGGTCTTAAACCGCATTCTTTAGATTTGACGGTACCACAAATTCTTGTTCGTACTGAGATTGGTAGAGTTGCTTGACCAGTTTAATACCAAAATTCATCTTTCTGTTTAAAATCTATGAGTCGATTTAGAGATGTGACAAGGAGTCGAATCTTGTTGAAAGATAAAATGTGTCAATAAATATGTAACTGCTGTGCATCAGATGAAGTATCGTGCAGTATTATTGATAAACAGGGGAAGTCACACGTTGTTTTATTTTAAGAAACATATAACTTCCCAATTCCAGCAGCCCTCATGCACTCACAAACCAAGAAGGATGTGTCAAAGTGGAGAGAACGTCTTACACAAGACTTTTTAAAAGTCAAACCCGAACACCTTTTTTTGTTTACAAATATTTGAAAAAAAGATTCATCACAGAATATAATACTTTTCCAACCTTGTTGCCCCTGTTTGAGCTTCTCTTTGCTCCAGGAGAGTCGTGCACGTTTCTGATTCATCTTTATCTTTGGTCTTGCTTCGTAGATTCGAAATTGAAACTGCAGTTTATGCAACCGTCCAAGTGTAGTTGACGTGGATTAGGTAACTATACATTCTGTCCAACACTTATGGACGTAAGAAGAATTTTTCAACGATTATTTTGTACAATTTACTTCAACTTTGGTTCATCTCTGCCAGGTGTTTTTTACCTTCTTTACCTTTTAGTTGGTCAGTCCTTTTATATTCCTTTAAAATCTTACATACCATAGATTGTAAAACGTTCATTTGAATTGAATTGGATATTTTTTTTCTAACTTTAAGAAATGATACAATATGTAACTTCGTTTTCCTATTTTCACCTTGACGACCCATTTCGAGCAATAAAAGGCTTTTAAAAGGGCGTAAAATTATCCAGGCGCCAAGCTTCATACTTGTGACAAACTATAGGGCAACAGGTATGCAAATATTTTCGCTACTTTTTAAAATTAACCTTGAATGAATAGATTATTCTAATTATTTGACACATATAAAAAATCTATCTATTTTTCCAATGTGTTAATGATCCATAAATTGTTAGAATAATGTCTGTAAAGTTGTTTAAATTGATTAACCCATTCATGAATTAAAGAGTTTTAGTCTTTTTAATTTGCATGCGTTCCTTTCTCACTGACTCAGGGACAAGTTTTGTTCAAACAGTTCTGATATTCTATTATTTTGAATTTGAGTTGTAGTACACACTCAAAATAGAATATTTAATTACATGTCTTGAAGGTTCTTTAGATTGCTCAAGCTCTGCTTTCTTATTTTATTTCATGTTCTCTCTATGAAGCTAATGCTAAAAATTGGAGTAACATCCAACAAGAACAAATCATTTTAAGAGAAAAAGCTTCCTTTTACTTCTTGTTGCCGATTAAATTTCTCACCTATTTGCTCCCGAATAATACCAGGATTTTACTTTAAAATACTTCAATTTCATCGTTTACGTAGAAACAAATTTCTTTGTTTGCATCTAAGACTTAAACTTTCAGTAACTTTCAAAAGCCATAGCTTGTTCCACTGAAATTTTAATAATCATGCCAAAACTGATTAAAATTACAAAGACATGCAATTAACCTACTTTACTGTACACAGGGGTACCCACCTGGGGAGGGGGGGGGGGTCATGGTGTGCATTGAAATTCTTAAGGGAGTGTTTTGAGGGATAATTTCTCCCTTATCTAGGGGGATCTTGCTATGGGCAAGCCCCCCGCCCCCTTGCAATATTTTACAGTGGGTGCACGTTTGCTGTACAAAATTCACACAAACAGAGGTAAAACCAACTTTTTTTTTAAATTACAAAACTAAATTTACGTCGTTTTTTATATAGAAGTAAGAAGTACTTACAACTTTATTGGCCTTTCTTTCAGCTTCAATTGCATATATTTCAGAAATTGTTAAGTCTTTTTGAGCTTTGTGTAATTTTGCAAACATGCAATTCTTTGAATGAGAAAAATGTTCATCCCTATAAAAAGAATTAATTCTTGAAGCTACACTACATAAGATAAGCATCATTAGTATAAGAATTTTCAATGTTTAAAATTTTTGAAGGTAACCTCTATTTTATTTTCAAAGTAATCTGAAAACCAACCAACAGAAAAAAAAAAAAATCTTGACCAAATACTCACTCTAAATGTTTAAATAGTTTTTTAACCTTTTTCTAAGTAAGATAAAAACATAATACAATTGTCCATGACAAGAAATGGCACAAATTCCAAAAACATAAACATTTTTTGGCATGTAAGGAGGAGAGGAAAAATGTTTACTGTGATAAAGAAATTTTATCCATAGCTAATGAACATCATATTCTTGCAATTATCACATTGTGTAACTCCTCTGCCATATGGACAATAACATTTTAAGTTTACAATTAAAATATGAAATAATATTAAACTAAAGAAAAGAAGTAAAGAATGAGAGCTGAAACGATTCATACTAATCGCACGCCTAATAAAACCCTTCCACAAATCATAAAATGCCCATTTTCAGGTATATACAATGTCCTGGAGCTTTTTTTTTAGTTCTATTAAAATGCAAGACAGCCACAAATGGGAAAAAAAATAACCTTATTTTTTGAGATGCGTCAATTTGTTATCATTGTGTGTTTAAGCTATGGCGCATTACATTAAAATTGATTTTTCTGATGAAGAGCAGTTTTTGCAGATGTGGCAGTGTTGTACTAGGAGTGCGATATATGCTAGGGTTTCCACCACGGTAGCATTTTCCGCAAAAAAAAACAATAATACTATCTGAATTCCAAAAATGATTAAATGAAGGAAGGCATTTTCGCTCAATCTCTCTCCCTAATAAACACATCGTTAGAGGGAGGGAACTTGTTGTTTTAAAAATTAAAAAAGTGTCAAGTTAATTTAAAGTGTCAAATGATGCATTTTCAACAATCAAGCTTAAATGAAAGAAAAAAAGCGGCGTAACTCTTTCCATCAACGAGTATAAAAGAGCAATTTTACAACTCAAAATTTAATCCTTTATTTATTTTTATTTTTTTTTTTTAATTCAAAACTCTGAGAACTAAACTTGTTTTTGATATTTTCAAAGATTACAAAAAAATTGGATTTTAAGTATTAGTAATTCACTAAAAATTTTTATTAACTTATGTAATAATGTGAAATCAAGCCAATTTGCAAATGCATATTATTAAAATCAAATTTAATATGCACTGCATAATAGTGCACTATCCTCAAAGCAGAATACTTGATTTCATTCTGCAACGTAAAATCATTTGACTAAAATTGTGCTGCAAGTGCTTCAAGCATTGTAAACACAAGCAACCAACGTGCCCTTTTCCACAAATGGGGAGCCCTATATCAAGAACTGTTTCATACAGGATTTTTTTTTTTTAGTTTTTAAAAATCTACTGTTGCTATGTGGAACCTAAACTGACTGAGATTTTCCAAAAATGTTTTATACGCTTTCTAAAATTAATAGAAACAAAATTTTATAAAAATTTAAATCAAGGTATAAAAATTCAGTTCACGTTGTTTTTGGTTAATTTTTCTGACATGAAGGTGGAATTAAAATAATGTTATTAAATAAATTACTAAAATAATAAATAAAATGAGTTGAGTTAGGGGAGCATATAATAAAACTACTTTATAACTTTCTAAATAGTTGAAATATTTTCAGGATGCAAAAGGATTGAAATCTCAAACAAGACACTCAATTTTCGATGATGGACGTGTTTCGATGTTGGTATGTTTCCAAAACATACGTTTCTGGAGGAAATTGCAGTGATTAAGATCGATTGGGAATAATCAAGAAAAGGGGAACCAAAAGCACTAGAAAAATCAGAATCTTTTTAGATTTAAAATATGAAATTTCTGCAGAAACTGTAGATTTTCTACAAATATCTTCCAGCCCAAGGTAGAATTTTGCAGATTTCTTTAAAATCAAAATTAATCTAAAGTTTCGGCAGATGCCTTATCAAATTCAACATTTTTCGCGAGCTTTCGGCCGAAATATCATTATTTGCGAGAATTTTAGATCTTTTTCGAATTTAAAGAAATATGCGGAATTTGAAAAACTTTACCTTTAGTTGGAAGATATTTGTAGAAAATCAGCAGTTTCGGCACATTTTCTACAGAAATTTCACAGAAATCTAGAATTTCTGCAGAAAATTTGTCTGAGTTTCCTCTCTCATTTCAACAGAATCGTTCTGCACAGGGAGTAAAAGGAAGGAGACGAATCTCCATGTTAGCAGTTTGGCCACAAAATTCCACTTCCGCCAGGGGCCGCTACAGTTTCATCTCTTGCACTGTTTATATCTTTTCGCTCGTAGCGAAGCATTGTAAATAAGTGTGTTTAAAAAACTATCACCTGTATATTTGGAAATATTAAACTACTTTTGCAATGAAAGCTGTTCAGAGAAGCATAGAATACTTTACTCTAAAATAAATAAATACCTTTGTTCTGAACAGTAAAGTCAGAAAAGCAACGTCAAAAAAAGCAAATTACCAATTACAGCAGACATGTGTTTCGGCGTTACAGGGAACGCCTTTTTCAATGCAAAAAGTAATGAGCTCATGAAAAGACATCCGACAAAATGTCTTTTCATCCATAAGCTCATTACTTTTTGCACTGAAAAAGGTGTTCCCTGTAACGCTGAAACACATGTCTGCTGTAATTGGCGATTTGCTTTTTTCAACGTTGCTTTTCTTACTTTACTCTACCCTAGGTTTGTGGCATATTTTACATTCGATGTGTTTAATTTGTGTTTATGAAGCAATCTTTTTAAAACTTGACTTGATCTGCTACCACTTTAGCGAGCATTCATTCTTGTTATGTGTTGTGCAATTTGTGTTCTATTTTGTATATTGTTTTTGATATGACTGTTCTGTTCATTTGCTATGAAACTAAAAATGATTTTAGCTGGCTTTTGAAAACTTTTTCTCCCAATAAAACCCGTAAATTACGATCCAGTTTTTGTAATTTTTCTGAGCACTATACATTTAATTTTAAGAGTAAATGAGAGGACTTGATTTTAAAATTATTCATTTAAAGAAACAGAAGGGATGTAGCAATGAACAACTAAACTTTTGGGAATTTGTATCACTAATTTTGTTTTCTTCTAGTTATGTTTCCATATCCTTTTGCTTCTTATTTATTAAATTTCACGTATGCTTAACTTAAATAATGGAAACTCCACTGTAGTAGAAAAACTCAGGAACGCAATCATGTAGAGAATTTAATTGAAATTAAGATTGAAACTGTTTAACATATAATTTTCATTAGAATATTTATTTGTTTTGCTTTTTTTTCCCTTCAAATTTACTTAAATCAAGCGCAGAGAAATGAATTACTTCTCTGATTAAAATTGCCTGAGAATGTTTTATTTCATAGTTGACGTAATTCTATATTGTACACAATTGCATTTCTTGGCTTCTGTTGACATTTATGCATCTAAATGCATAAAAACAGCCAAATTTGAAACCAACCGTTAATTACAGCTCTCTTCATTCCTTTATAGATATTTTTTTTCGGAATAGACCAATTACAGAAAGCTATTTTTTTCTTCACAAGAATAAAAAAATGTACTACCTGTGGAGTTTTGTCAGGTATTTGTGCACATTATTGTGGCAAAAGTTAAAATTTATCTCTTACAAATACAGTAAAACTTCTGTAAGTCGAACTTCGATGAGTCGAAAAGTTCGACTAAGCGGAGTGAATACTTATTTCCATCAAACTGAATGGGAATGTATGTTATTTATTTTCGATAAGCCGAATTTTATTTCATGACTTTGCAGATCTGTCTCTAACTGATAATTTTGCACATTACCTAGCAAGTTTTTTTTTTTTTTTTTGAATTATTCATCATCATTTCAAGAAAAAACTGAACATGGGAGAAACCAAAGCTCTTATTGATTTGGTGCCAGAAAATAGGTTCAGGGTTATAGAAAAATTCCAAGTTCTAGAGCAAATGTAAGAAAGAAAGTGATTTTAGGATGAGATTGCTGAAGATTATTAGTTTCCATCATGATGACTGCGTGGGATTATTGAGTTCCAACAAATTTTTCGTATCAATGGCCCCAAACTAGCTAACTGCCAGCATCCACCCTGTCGAATACTTAGGGTCGGTCAAGTGAAATTCTCCTTTAACTTTAAATCAGTCGAGGAAACTGCGAGAGATGAAACACTAGCGCCACGAGTGGCGATGGAATAATCCGGTCACTTTTTCGCCCCGCTGTCCTTCCTTTTAGCCTACCTGGTTCTGCAGCTCAGGCACCTGTTCTGCAACATATGTCACAAGTTTAGTAGTATTCCACTTTGGGGTGCATTATAAATATAGAAAATGGGAATAGAATTTACGTAACGATGTGATAATTTGAACCAACTTAGCTTATAAGAAAAGCAAAATTGAAACAAAAACTATATTTCTAAAAAAATAGTTTAGTTATTTTACAAAACCAAAGTTTTAAAAAGTCAAATAGAATAATATGGAAAAGGCTTAATATGTAAACCCTGGAGTAAAGTAGAGTTGGAGGGGACATGATTCAGCATCAAAATGAAAGATGTGAATGGGTTAAATTTCTTCACAGAACAGGAGAAGGGGTCATTGCTTTAAGCTATTCAAATCTCAGACATGCCCGGAAATTAAGGAAAATTGCTACTTTATAAAGGCTGTGGGCACTTGGAACTGCTTTTCGGAAGAGGTTGTGTAATGAGAGAGTTTTTAAGAGGGCCATTGATCCTCATTGGGGACTAATAAAATGACTAGGATCAGCCTATATAGCTGGGACAAACCTAACCTTGCAGTATTGTGAAGGATAAGCAATGCAAACCCTTATCCCAGCATTACAATTCTTACAGGTTAGGTTTGCTCAACATCTGGTTATAAAGTCAATTTGAACAAAACTGATCAATGGTGTAGCGTACGAGGGGGGGGGGGGTCAAAGGGGGCGCTCCCCTTAGGCGGCACTTTGCTAGGGGCTGTAAATTCTGTAACACTACTTTAACATCGAAAAGCTTTTTTTTTTTTAAATTAAGATGGCGCTTTGCTAGAATGTATCACTAAATCAACATCAAAAAGTTTTTTTTTTTACTCTTCAGTTCTAACTTGTCTCAGGAAATTGTTCTCGTTGAGGCACGAGCACGAAATACTGGATACTGACATGCATGAGGACCATTATCACTGGCGCTGACATAGAAAAACAAGAAGAGAGAGGACAATCTCGTTAAAGAGGATTATAAATCAAAGATCAACAAGCAGGCAGGAGTGGACTGGGTCCCCCAAGAGGGTGCTAACCTTAACTACCAAAGGGCCGGAAGAACTGATGTTCAAGGGCGCAAAGGTTTTAAAGGTGCAAAAATAAATGAAAGCACAGGTTTGAGAGCATGAAAAAATGAAGGGGCACAGGTTCAAGGGCCCCAAAAATAAATAAAGTAAACAAAGCCGCACAGGTTTGAGGGAGCCAAAAAACGAAGGCACACAGAGGAGGTTTGAGGACGCATCAGCCCGCGTCCAACGACGAGTCCAACGTGCGAGGACGCAATTTCTATAAACCTTCTATTCCCAGCACTAAACCGGATAAACTGAAAATTTTAATGCAATCGGTCATACAGATTCTGAATTTTTCTTATACATATACATTTAGATTTTGTGTTTTATTTATATAAAGAAGATATTAATGCTAAATTGTAGGCACACTTAATTTCATTTGTAATCTTCAGTGTGATCGTAACTTCAATAAATATACATAATCCGGGAAGGTTTGTGACAGAAGATCTGTGATGCAACAAACAGTGCTTCAAGATTTATTATTTTTTAAAATTTATATTTATTTCATTTTAGTTATTTATGTATTTATATTTATTTTTAGTTTTTTTTTTTTTTTTCAACATGACCTTTTTTTGGACATAAGGCTCATAGAAGTGAAGCTGATACTTGGATTTTACATTGAAGAGTAAATGATTGTACATCAAAAAGGACAATTGAAAACAAACTGTGGAAAAAAAAGAAAAAACAATTTGTTTTGATGATTTTTTAAATATTTTAGGGGGGGAGTACCACCTTGAGGGTCCCTCCTTGCTACGAATGCTCATCTTTTTAAACTTTTCGTTTCTATAGTCCCCCATAAGAATGTTAACGATTAATATACTCTACAATACCAAATTAAAAAATCTTACAATGTATGCAGTGGCTATATTTCTACGCTTTTTTAACCATTGTAAAGCTAAGTATTTAAATTTAAAGTATGATAATATTTTCAAATCTTAATCTTTACTTAATCTGTGCTTCTATAAGCAAAAAAATAAATAAATAAATAAATAAATAAACAAATAAATAAAATAACTAAATTTAAAAGTAAGTAAATAAATAAACTTTTATTTCTTTGAACTAAAACTTTGAAAAGTTGCTGACTTCACAGCTTTCAACAAATTGTCTATCAAAAACTTGTTCAAAACAATAATTTTTCTTTAAGCTCTAACAGATTAAAATGTTCTCCATGCTGTTATCCGATAAAGAAAAACGCAGCTCTGTCTCATCCTTCTTAAATGAATAGCAAACTTTCGAACACCACGTGTAATTCTCATAACAAACACATCGCTGCGAGTGATAACAGCAAACTAGAATGAGTCATGTGCGATGTGTAACGCGCCAGAGAGACTAAAAACCTGAAAAGTACAAATCTGCCATAAGATAGTACAATTGTACAAAACGTCAGAAAATCTTACAATCTTATGGTTAAATCGCACAAGTTGGTAGCTGTGTATACTGCTCCCTTCCACTCCAAATAAAAATATTGGCTTAGAAAAAATTTGGTGGGGGAGGAGGTTGATCTCCAGAACTCCAAAACAGGGTGGGTAATAGGGGGAAACAGTGGTCATATTTGCTGGTCCGCATCTATAAATTTTGACCTCCTGCAACTAAATCTGCTGGGCCCCTCCCCAAGAGGCTAGCAGTGTATATTTGCAACGTTAATGAGTCTTAGTGCTAGTTTTTTTCATTTTAATTTCAGTTTCTTAGGCCGTGCACCCACCCTGCATATTTGGATTCAGGAGGACATTTAAAAAAAAGACATTTTATACAACATTTTACAGAAACAACTGATACAATCGATATTGATAGTGTTGTTAAAGAAGTTCCGCTGATTAAAAGTAGAAAATTAAAATTTTAGGTTAAGAAGAAAAAATCTTTTCAAATACTAAAAAAAAATGTATCGATCAGGTAATTTATAATCATATTTTTCTCTTCTTCTTTTTAATAAAAGGTTCAAGAAATACTACCAGTATACAGTTTTCGATCATGTTTTAAATGTTTTTATCTAAAGAAAATATTATCTCTCATAATGCAATTATTTTTAAAAAATGTTGATTAGAATTTTTTGATCAACATTATTTCCTGTTGAAGTTTATGTTAGATTATATTAAAATGTAAATTGTAAAACATGTTTCAGATAATAAAATCTTGTTTTTGTTTAGTAAAATTTTGTTGTTGTGTGGGGGGGGGGCATATAGCAGGACAATGTTAGATGGGCGGCAAATTTAGTGCCTGCCCCTTGGGTGGCAGAAACCTACACTACGCCTCTGAAACTGATTTGAATTTACTACGTATATAATATACAAATTACGTAACATACAATTCAAAGTATTCAAACTACAAACCAGGGATCATCATTTGGTTCCCAGCCATCTAATTCTTTAAAGCAGACATAACATTGCACAACGTCTGGTTCCTCTGCTGTCGGACAATGGTAGAATCCTGCTTCAGCCATCTAAAAAAGAAATATTTTTTTTTAAGTGGATAGGAGGAAAACATATGATTATAAACTTTTTCTTTTGTTGCTGGGAGATTATTGTTTACACGTTTTCTGGAGAAGATCAGAACGCTAATCAAACTTCACTCACTAATTGGCTGGGTTAGGGTAGTGGTTGTTAGGTGATAAACAGAGTTGCAGGATTATTTTACATTCGAAAGCTACTACTGTTAATACAGGTAGAATTACGGTAACTGGGTCGCAGAGATAAATATTTCATTCTGGCAACCCCCTACCTTACCTTGGCGACGGAGCAATTTTGGTAACCTTACACCAAAGCTAATTTGCTATTTGTTTGGCCAATCAACCATTTCAGAATTCACCTTTACAAAATTGTAATTTATTTGTCCAATATTTTTTTTTTAATTCCATAGAACAATATTTTTAATTTTCTCAAAGGTTTTTTTTTTCTGAAAATTGGCAATATACTGTGCTTTTTCAATTTTTAGATCTTCAAAACATTTTATGAAATTTTACATCACAAAATGTTTGTCACTTTTAGCTTTTTTAAGTTTTAGAATTAAAAATTAGTTATTTATGCCTTTTGGATACTTTTTTTTGGAATGCATTTGCAGTAAGTTATTTCTTTATGTTTTATTGTTCTATCTTAAACTTAAAATTTATTTATTATCGTAATAACTAATTCAGTAAGTTAGAATTTCAATTTTAGTTATGATAATGTTATATAAATGGATCTTTTGATATGATTTAACTTATTTAGTAGATCGTTTTAAGTCTTAATTAAACAATAAGTATTTTTGATGGCTTTTTCTCAGGTTATTTCAGACTAATGTTGTGTTCTATCCAAATTTTACTGTTGTGAAATTTTGGTAGAAATTTATGTTTCATTTCAATGTTCCACATGTTGATAAAAAGTGTAACACCATACACGTCATGAACCTTTTCGTTCAAATACATCATGATACTTTATTTCTTTTCCAACACTTCCGCTTCTAAATATTTTTTTTATTTAAAAAATGTATGAAATTAAAGGAAAAATGGAGTTTAATATTACTGCAATGGGAACGTAAAGAACATTATCAACAAACTTTTATTTTAAAATCTTTTTCGCATTTTTGTCATGCTTTATACTTAGCTTTCTGGTACAAGCTTGCTTATTTGTTTTCCACTAGAAATAAAAAAAGTCAAATTCCATCCTTCCGCTATTGTTAGTATTGAATCCTAAACACGTTTCTTTTAATGTCTCAAAAATTCATCTCTGTAGATCTGAGCTTTATATTCCCACGTTTATGCTAACATCTTGAAAAACATTACCTCTCATTTGTATATTTTCTGCAAACTTAATTTCAAAGTAAGAAAAATATAGTTCTATAAAAAAAAATAGGCTTAATCATTTGTTTCTTTCCATATTTTGCAATATGTTAAAAAGGAAAAAAATAATTTTAATGATTTTTCTTTTTTACGGTTGCAAACAGCGAAAGAAAAACAGTTGCAGTTACTAAGGTGATAGTTTAAGCAATCCGAAGATCCGCCCCTTTTCTTTGGGTCAACTCTCATTCCATGGTTTTGTTTGTTTACATTGTAGTACTTTGTTTACTTGAGTCATAGGGTGCCAAATTTGGCAGTTTTTAAAAAAATACGCCAGCGCGACCCGGTTACCGTTATTGTACCTAATATAATTCAATGGCTGTTGTGTTTATTTAGCGAAATATTTTAAATTGCAAAGAATTGTTTTTCAGTTTCTAAAGGGTTTTTAAGTAGTATTTTAGTTAAAGAAAATGATTATTTTACATCAGAGGAGAAGGAGGATTTTCTTTTTTTCTAGAAACTTTTTTTTTCTACTTCTCCTCAAACAATAGCTTTTCACATGAGAGATGGGGGAGTAGGATTTCTTTTCTGTTCTAGATGCAGTTTTTTAATTACCTTTTTGAGCAATCACGATTGCTTATTGTTCTCATTTGATCGTCTTTGATGTTCCGTGCCTTTTTCAACCACCACCGTCACCTGCAGGCGCGGCTCCGTCCTCCGTTAGCCGCTCCTGGTCGGTGGCGTCCATGTCCTAGACACACGCACGCTCATACACATACGCACTCACACACATACACACACGCCAATGTGCATACACACAGGTCTATACACACACAAAAGCCTACACATACACAACTAATACACACGTCTCCGTTCAACAGGAGGGTAGACTTGGAGCGACAGGAGCCGTGTCTAGAAACAAGTGAGTAGAGTAGTAACCAATGAGTAGGGTCCTGTCGCAACTCGTGATTGCGAAAAACATAATTTGAATTCCAAATTTAAGAATTAAAATTAATTTTTTTTTTTTTTTGTAGGGGAGGGGAGAGAGCAGGATAGTAGGGCTTGATATTTAAAGGAAATGTGGGAACACTTATCACCAGAATCATTTTTCACGCATAAATAGGCCAGAGTTCCATCTAATATATAAAAACTAACAAAATTGAGTACAGTACAGGCGCTCAGCTCCCACTCAAATTCAGCCCTAGGTCCAAGAATTGATTATGCGCTTTAAGTTTTGTTTAGAAAAAAATCAAGTTGCTGATTGCAGAATTCAGCTTCCCCGTCCACACATGTAGAAGAATCAGGCGAGGCACAAAGTAAAATGAAAATGAAAACACAAACAAGCTGTCATGTACACATGAAAAAAAAAAATTAATTCAGTGGCTCCGAATCACTACGAAAATGAAACACTATCGGGAACAAAAGTGTTTGCACAAAGTAAATCAGTGAAAAATATTTTTAAAATTCATACCTTCGCTGCTGAACAATTGGAATCGTCGTTAAAAGGCCAGTTTTTGAACGAACTCAAACGAGCCGATTCTGTATACATCTCTTCTATTGCAGCTGAAAAGCCCAAATCCGATATGATGTGCATTGTATTCCTAAAATTTAAAACAAAATTCTTTAGTGATTTATTACTTTTCGTAAACCATCAATTGTTCGGCTCAGCTCGGCGAAAATTTAGTCAAATTCTCTCTGATCAAAATAAATTTTGAAAACAACGATACACATGCAGCCAATGGGGGTGTGACTTTGTAATGTTGCCAATGATCCTAGTAAAATACAAAATTGGGAATGGAAAATAACTATAGATGGAACGGTAAATATGATAGAAACGAAACTTATTATTAGTGTTAGAAACTGAAGTGAAGAGAGGTCCAATTGAATGATAGATGTGTGCACGAGAAATCGTTAGAACACTGAAAAATAAAATTAAAATCAGTTGGAGTTTAAAAATGGTGCTGTAATGCACAAATGTTTTGGCTCTGTAGTTTTCTGGTAGTTATAGCAAAATAAATGTCTTTTTTTATGAAGAAAAGGTGAACTTCTTCGATTCTAGCACCACGCATTGATTTAATGCAGTCCTGATAAAATAACTCACTGTTAGAATTTGAGTTTGTATTCAACATAACTTTGGCGTCCGTGACAGGACGGGTGCTTGGAACTTGTATAAGAAGATGGATTTAACTACATTGAAAGCTCAGAGAAAAGGACTGAGGGCGTCTTTTACCCTCAGTATGAAAAAAATTGAAGCTGAACTTTTGAAGGAAATTACTGGTTCGGATGAACTTTTAATTTTAAGAAATCAGATTTCTGACAAATTCAAGCGGCTAGATGATTGTCAGAGCATAATATCTGAGCTGTTGTTGAAAGATAAAAATGCCGAGGAGGCTTATTATGAAGATTGTGAAGAAGCAGAAAATTATCGGGACAAGTTTATTCAAATTTGCTCTCTGCTTGATTTAAAATTTGAAAATGTTCAGCGTAATGGTAACATTAGTAAGCGCAACTTTAAGCTTCCGACGATAGAACTTAAAAAGTTTAACGGCGAAGCAAGAGAATTTTTAAATTTTTGGAGCCAATTCAAGAAAATTCATGAGGACAAGGGCATTGATAATGAAGATAAAATGCAGTATTTAATTCAATCGATGGAACCTGGTTCGAAGGCAGAAAGATTAGTGCTGAGTTTTCCTGCTACCGGAGAAAATTATAGTAGAGCAATACAGCAGTTAAAGGAAAGATTTGGCCGTGATGATCTACTGGTGCAAGTGTATGTTCGAGATTTATTGAGACTAGTTATGAAAAATGCTGCCACAGGACGGGGGAAGGCTGATCTTCCATCCCTCTATGACGAATTGGAAGGAAAACTTCGTGCGTTGGAAACTCTTGGACGGACCAAAGAGAAGTATGGAGATTTCTTGACACCTTTGGTTGAGAGCTGTCTGCCGGAAGAAATTTTAGTAACATGGGAAAGAAGCCGTAACCATGATTTAACCGAAGATAAGAACTGTCGCACTTTAGAGCAGTTAATGAACTTTCTTCGCCAAGAAGTCAATGGAGAAGAAATGGTTCGCCTCGCAAGAACTGGCTTCGGCACGAACTCAAATTTGCGCAAACGAGAGCCCACAACTGAGAAGGAAAGCGACCTAGCGACAGCTGCAGCGTTAGTAAGTACTGAGAAAAAGGGTAAGCGATTTGAAAGTTGTATTTTTTGTGGAAAAAGTCATCCAAGTAAAAGATGTTTCATTGCAAAAAAGATGACTGTAAATGAAAAACAAAAAATATTGTTAAAAAAGGGCGTTTGTTTTATATGTTTTAATTCAAATCATATTAGTAAATATTGTAATGTAAAAAGAGAGTTAAAATGCAATGGTTGTGGGGAACCGCATTTTTGTGTAATGTGTCCAAAGCTAGAAGACAAAAGTTGTGAGTCTAAAGATGTAGTTTCTAAGTCTGAAAATTCTCTCTCTAACTTTGATAAAACTCAAACTGTATTTTTGCAAACTCTGTGTGTTAGGATTGAATGTAATAATCGAGAAAAAATAATTCGGGCTTTGGCAGATTCTGGTAGTCAAAGTAGTTATGTAAGTCAGAAAGTTTTGTCTGAGCTGAAAGCAACTCCACTTCGTGAAGAAACAGTGATTCACTCGTTATTTGGGGGGAGGGAAACGAACCCAAAACGGCATAAGATATTCACTGTTGAAGTGAGGGGTTTGAAAGGGTCTTTTGCTTGTAGTTTTGAAGCTCTTTCTGAAAGGAAAATTTGTAGTTTTATACCAAAAGTTAGCAATCCTTATATTTTGAATGAATTAAAGGAAAAGAATATTGAAGTTTCTGATTCCCTTTGTAAAATGAAAGAAATTGATCTTTTAATAGGGGCAGATGTTTTAGGAAAATTGCTGACGGGACGTTCAGTAGATTTAGACTCCGGCCTTACTGCCGTAGAAATGAAGCTTGGGTGGACTGTTATGGGTAAGCAAAACACTAATGAGAAAGATAATGTTTTCAAAACATTATCGATGCATGTTAAAAATATTCCTTTGAATGAATTGTGGGAACTTGAAAGTATAGGAATAACAGATCCCACTTGCAATGTTAATAAGAAAGCATGCATAGGAGAACATTTAGCTGAATTTGAGGATAAATTGAAAATTCTTCCTTGTGGAAGATATGAAGTAGAGCTTCCTTGGAAGCATGATTATTTTTCGAGCTTACCAGATAATAAGGATTTAGCCTGGAAAAGGCACGAAAAAATGATTAGTAAGTCAAAATGTAATAATTTTCTTGAGGATTACCAAAATGTATTCAAAGAATGGGAAAACTTGAATATTATTGAGCGCGTGCCAGATTCGGAATTAGAGAATAAGTGCCACTATCTACCACATAGATCTGTTATAAAAAAAATAGTAAGACCACAAAAGTTCGGCCTGTTTTTGATGCTTCAGCATCCCAGAGAGGTAAGCCTTCTTTGAATGAATGCTTGTTTAAAGGAATGAACCTCATTGAACTAATACCAGATATTATTGATAGATTCAGGTTGTATCCCATAGGGCTAAGTGCAGACATTGAAAAGGCATTTTTGATGTTATCTATTGCTCCTGAACACAGGGATTTTCTTCGATTTTTTTATCCTTGTGATGAAGGTCCGCTGATTTACAGGCACTGCAGGGCCGTGTTCGGCGTAACGTCGAGCCCTTTTTTGTTGAATATTTCTATTGCTCATCTCTTGGAAAATAGTCCTCCTGAATATAATGAGATTGCACAGAAGTTGAAATGTTCTTTCTTTGTGGACAATTGTGTAACAGGGGTTCATAATACCGAAGAAGAAGCAAAGTTCATCGAACAATCGCAACTTATTATGTCAAAGGGATGTTTTAACTTGCGAGGGTTTGAAAGCAATGTAGTTTGTGAAAATGTTACTAAACATTCAGGGGAAACGTCTGTATTAGGAATTTTATGGAATTTGGATAATGACACTCTAAGGTGTAATATAAATATAGAAGCATTGACATGTGACACAAAAATTACAAAGCGTTTAATTTTATCAACAGTGCAAAAGATTTTTGATCCCATCGGCTTATTAAGCCCTACTACATTGCTTCCTAAACTGATACTGCAAGATGCTTGGAAATTAAAACATTCCTGGGATTTAGAACTACCCCCTGATATTGTAAATACATTTTTGAAATGGTTTAAGGAAATTTCATTGCTAAAAAATGTAACTTTGCCACAATACATGATAACCAATTCTACAACTGAACTGCATGTATTTGTGGATGCTTCTAAAGGAGCTTACGCGGCGTGCGTCTACGTTCGATCAATAGTGGAAAATGAAGTAAAAATATATCTGGTTAGGGCTAAATCTAGAGTAGCTCCACTAAAACCACTGAGTATTCCTTGGTTAGAGCTCATGGCTTGCTGCATAGGTGCCAGACTTTTGAATTCTGTACTAAAAGCACTCGATTTTCCGAATTTTAAAATCTCACTTTGGTCGGATTCAAGTGTTGCTCTTTGGTGGATAAAACGTCAGGAAAATTGGTCAGTTTTTGTTAGTAATAGCCCTAGTAGCACATAACGTACGACGATATCGTAAAATTTACCAATACTATATCGCTGCGTCATCGGGTCACGATATAAAACGATGTCTAATCCGACAGAGCGTGCGCTATCGTAACAATATCGTATTCGATATTACAACGATAACGGAAGCGTCGTTGTGTCGTCATCGTTTTGCCCATAGTTCCGATATCTCCCTATATCGTTTATGCGTCATTGTAACGATAACGTAAGCGTCATTGTGTCGTCGTCGTTTTGCCCATAGTTCCGATATCTCCCTATATCGTTTATGCGTCATTGTAACGATAACGTAAGCGTCATTGTGACGATATCGTAAGTGACATCGTGCTGTCATCATTTGGTTGACTATTCTGATATCACCCCTATTTCGCTTTATATGTCGACATCGCTAGCTGTAATTAAGATCATCTTTTTTTACAAAGAAATAATAAAAATCAGGTTTGCTCCCCCCCCTCATCTCAACTCTCTTTCCTTTTTTTTTATTTTTTCACTTTTTCGTAATTTCATTGATTTTTTTAAATTATTTATTTGATAATTTATTTATTTTAATTATTGTTGCTATTATTATTTTGATAGAAAAGATCTGTGCTATGCCAATGACACACACACAAGCTAAATAAATAAATAAATTGAAGTAAATTAATAATTGAAATTAAAAATAAATCAATAAATTTAAAAAAATGAATGCTGCCTCCCCCCCCTTGCTTTTTTTGTTTTTTGATGCTGCAACTTGCGCCATAATCTTCCCCTGTGGGTACCTTTGATAAAAATTAATTGATAAATAGTTTAATCAAGCTTTGTTTAGTTTTAAATAGGGTTGCGGAGTCGGAGCCGTATTGATTTTGGGGTGAAGGAGAAGGAATCGAACGTTTGAAATTTCAAGAGTTGGAATGAGTTATTTTCTCCCAAAGTTTGTAATGCTGCCTGTGCTTGCGGAGTCAGAGTTTGAATCAGTCTGATTTCAAAGTAGAGTAATCAGAGAGTTGGTCATTTTTCCTCCCACTTCGCAGCTCTGGTTTTAAAGAACTATTTTTAAAAAATATTTAAACGTTAATTATAAGATTAGAAATTATTCTGATATAATTATACATGCGTAATAAAGACTGCAATGTTAAACAAAGTAGAAAAATACGAATATTAATAACAAATTAACGTAAAAGATTTCAAATAGGTTAGATAATGCAATATTTTTTATTGAGAAGTCACAATTGTTTGTGGTTTTACTTGAACGTTGAAGTTGAAAGACATTCTTTCCTGTTTGAACACCCCCCCCCCAGAATCCACAGACTGGTGCTCCTCCTGGGCTGTGGCATCCATGTCACCTGACCTGGAATAGATTTCATTTATGCCGGACCCACTTGACTTTATACAATCCTTTGTAGACATCCAGAACCCTGCGCACAGCATCTGGCATCCAGTTCCCTGCATTAATTTGAATTTTGACATCTTGAATCCAAATTAAGTTCTTATTAAATTATAATTACAATAGGAGGCATTTGTAAAAACAAGAATCCCAAACAGTATGATCCTATCATAACTTGTGGCTGCGAAAAACATAATTTGAATTCAAGATGCCGAAACTCACATGTGTGCCAGGGATTATACTCTAAATGTTGTGAGCTAAACATTAAATCTTTTTTCTTCTTTCCTTTTTTCTAAAAAAAATAAGGTAACTTTTTTAACATGAACTAACAAAAACCTCTGAGGACCAGTCAAATTTTTCTGTGAACCAGTTTTTGGTCCTTGGGACCATTGGTTGAGAATTGCTGATCTGCATAGTAAAATGAACACTTACTTCACAAAATTTCTTTACTTTACCTGATGCACTAGTCAACAGCAATAGCTATTCTTTGGGGTTATTCAATAGCAACCAGCAAGGTCATTAAAATGACAAAATAAAATTTTGCCTATCAAAATCACTCAGCTAGTGTTGAAATTAATTTTCAAAACTGCTGAAAACATACTTTTTTCATTTTAAAAATATTTGACTTGCTCAAAATGCATGTTATTGCATTCAAACTACATGCATCATCTCCCCCTACATAGTCAAACTTTGGCCAAGAGCTGAGTATTAAGGGACGGATACAAGGAGAGGATCATGGAGTCACTACCCAACTAAACATCCACAATCGCATGCAATTGTCATTTCAACCAATGCCTTTCGATTTTTTTTCCACAAATTTTACAGCTAACATAACTCATTTATGGTTGGTAAATTTCAAAAATGCAAACAGGATAATTTGAAAGACTGAGATTTCTACAGATTAATCATACACCAGTCACCATTAGCAAACATGGATAAACTTACACCGACAGGAATTGAAACCATGGCCATCCAGCCGGCACGGATCTGTAAATTGTAAGCGGCCCTCTTCAAAAATTTTGCAGTGCCCCCCCCCCCAAACGATGAATTTTTAACCAAGTGATAGTTGCTTGTTTTTACCTGTTTCAATATTTCTTCTCAAATTTTGGATTTATTTGTTCAAGTGTTTTTATTTCATTTTATTCTTATATTATAGTTTATTGATTTTTAACTTACCTGTTTAAGCGTATCGAGGTAGTTACGTGGGTTTTTTAATGTTGATGTTGTTAAACTCATTTCGTTTATAAGTTATGTCAGCAAAGAAACAAGTTTCCCATAATTTTACAGCTCTCCGAGATTTAACCAATCTTTTAATTTCAATCCAAGTTTAAGAACCTCAAAACTGTTTCGGTTTTGAAAGAATTTTTACATTACACGGAATCAGCTTAATGTAGTACAGGGTAGGGCTTTCATTCTATAAATCTTTCAAGTTAGGCTTACATTTTTGCCCGCTTTATAGGTTTTCTCCCAATTCGTAATTTAATCATGAGTCAAACTGAACAATGCTTCATACACTCAATGGTGAGATAAATTTACTTTACCTTTCGTTAGTTGGCATTCTCAGCTTCAATGCCATTACATCTGCCTCCAGCTTGGTTATTCACTATTTTAGACTGATGAGTTCTAATAAGAGCGGAACTGCAGTCCCTGGATGTGATAATCGCAGGCTCCGATCTGCATACCCCTGGAGTGGGGGGGGGGGGGGCACATATCCTTAAGAGGTTTTAAAAAAAACATGAGCACTACAACTTATTAACGTTGCAAATTTACACTGTTGGCCTTCGAGGCCTTTGGGCATACAGATTTTGTTGGGCCCAAAATTTATAGTTACAGGCCTCGATAACCATGCTGTATTTCATGTATTTCTGCCTTAGCCCTAGCTTAGGAGTGATAACTTACTGCTAAATCACTCTATATTTGTTATTGTAGCCCTGATTAAGACCAATTAAGGAATTTCGCAAAACAGTTTTAACTCAGGAGTGCCCAGCCCCCTTAAAAATCACGAAGACCCCCCAAAAACCAAGAACCTCCCTAAAAAGGTAAAAAATACTCCCTAAAAACTTTTTGGACGCAGTCCGGCACCATGATCCCCCCCCCTCAGGTGGTCATCCCTATTTAACTAAAGTTAAATCTGTTTTAACCCTAATTTTAGTTTAGGGCAAAATTTAACCAAGAGCCAAAAAATTGAAATATGATAGCCTTCCTCTATTTCAAGAGCAAAAAAAACAGAATACTATACTACAGTCGACTCTCGATAACTCGAAGGCTTATAACTTAAACATATGTTCATTTCGAAGTTTCCATTTGGTCCCAAAATAATTAAGTTTTTCTTGATACCAAGTTGTTTCTATGTCTCAAATGTACCCCTACGACTGCACTATAGTCTTTTCTTGTAATGGCAGCAAGAAAAAACAATAAGAATAGGCGGAATGTTTTGATGGAAAATTCAAGTTTTTTCTCGCCCGTTGAGGGCGGAAAATATTGTTTTACATTTTTACGTCAATAATTGTTCTTACTAATTTCAAATTTATTTAAAAAATTTCTCAACAAAAATATTTGAAAGCTGATCACTATTATTCAATTACCCAGGAAAATTATTCAATTAAGCTGGAGTCTTTAATCAGGCCGGATTACACAATAGGCCACCCTAAGCCTTGGGCTAAAAGTGCAAGCCGAAAAGGGCACACGTCACGGGAAAAAAAATTAATAGCTTGTTGAAAAAAAAAAAAAAACTGGCATGCTATTATGAAGAAGCAAAATTCAACTTTATAGATATGTAACCAGATATTTAGACAGAAAAAAAGCTATTTGAGGAGAGCTGAGGGGGTGTATGCTTGAGTCGAGGTCCTTTTCCAGTAAAAGCAGATAATTTTCAATATCTTTGATTTGAACAATAATTTCTTCAAAGTATAGCTTTGCTCAGGGTTAGACTGGGTCCTCTCGAAGAGCTCACAGATTCAAAGGCACAAAGAAAAAGAAAAAAAAAATGTTGCACAGGTTCAAGAGAGAAAAAGTTTGGGGATGTCCCATGACACCTCCATTGGGGCGCCTCTGCAAGACATATCACCTATTTTGCACAAAATATTTGCCATAGACTGCTTAAATTCTCTACACACACATTAATTGCGTGAAAGTTTCAAATTGATAGCAAATTATATACACAGTTTTATATATTTTGTTCATAATTATATCGGTTATCGGAGTTTGCTGCCAACATATTATTTTTTGGAGCATTTTTATTCAAAATTTCATCACGAAGACCCCAACAAAGTGGATAAAAATACATGGGATGCCCCAAAATATGTTTTAAATAGAAAAAAAAAAAAAATAAATAAATAAATAAAATGAAGAAAGTAATTTAGAATATGGTAAGGAAGAGATACTAGCAGTTATAAATGGTCCTAAGGTAAAAAATGAATGGTGAAAAAAAGTGTATCAGGAAATTCAAGAGACATATTTAAATTTAAGTAAATAAAAAAAAAATACATAAGATACCCACCTCAGCCCAAAGTATCAATATTTCCTTTTTCAGGGGGAACAAAAATTTGAGATTGAAATTTGAAAATTCCTTTATGGGAAAACTAAAAGTTAAATATTTTTGGAAAAGAAAAAGTATGGCAGGATGCTTTACAAAATATTTTTAAAAATAAAAAATACAGTAGGCTCTCTGTTTAACGACTTTCAAGGGACCACAAAAAATCATCCTTAAGTAGAAAGCGTCCTTAAATAGAATACTTTTAACATTATAGTGGACTATCTGGGACCGTGAAAAGCCGTCGTTAAACAGAGAGCCAACTGTATATATTACGGACAAAGCAAAATACGAGGAAGGAGGCCTTTTCTGAGCCTAACTCCATTGGGGTGGGGGGCTGATTTCAATATAGTTCGGATGTGAGGTGGGGCGTCATTTCAAAGTATGGCCTAGGGTGTATATGGAACTTAATCCAGCCCTGTCTTTAAAACTGCATATATAGGGAAAATTTTGGTTTCAGGAGGTTTTATTCATACAATCGGTGTAGTCATTTATCTGTTACCCCATTAAGTGACATTATCTTAAAAAATTTATTCTGTTCTCTGTAAAGTTATTTTTATTTAATACATATTAATATTTAATTTATCCAAACTATGCATGTTATAATAGTTTATGTATCGGGCACTATTCTTGAGAAACAAAATAAAAATTATACTTGAGAATGATAGGAAAGGAAATTACGGTAACTTGAACTGCTGATTACTGGAAGGTTTCAACCACGTTCTTGGGACTTTGAGTTACTGAGAGTTCACTGTATATATTGGAATTCTATTTCACTAGCTTTCTTGTCTGTTGTTGCAACCATAATGTAGAATTTCAGGCAGTTCTAGTGCGCACTAAGCCCATCATTTAAAATTTTTTCACGGGGAGCGAGGCAATGGACATATACACATTGCAAATGTTAGGAAAAAACAGTACAGTAACGCTCAATGCAATAGCTTTGGGACAAATATATTTTGATAACAATAATCGAAAAGAATCCAGAAAAAAACAACATTTTTTTCAATTAAGCATGCAATATGCTGTAAATTAAAATTGCAATCAGTCAACTAAACTGTTTTAAATTACTAAATTAGCAGAAAAGAAAAGCAGTTTTTTCCATCAATTAAACCATTCCACCGGTGCTTTTTGGCCTATTTTTAAAACAAGATCTTCTGTGTTTTTTTTCCCGCAAGGACAGTGTACTGAGAAATACTAAAAAGAGGGCACAGGGTCTTCTTAAAATGCCAGGGGAGGGGGGGGGGGAGGGGACATAATAAAAAAAATCAAAATTTATTGGGGGAAAAATGTCAAACTATAATTCATCTTGCTGTAGAATATTCAAAATTGCAGCATTTCTAGTAATGAGATGGATAATCCAGGAGCAGGCAAGCATATCTGCCATTTTTATTGTACCGTTTAAAAAAATACTAAACCTAGTTATATACAATGCAAGTGTTTGTTTTAATGGAATTTCATCTGAAATAAATTTACTGAAGCAGCTTTGCATAAGGAATTAAATTTGTGATTTAGTTTCAATTAGCAACAAAAAAATCATGTTTCAGCCATAACAGCGTTCCATTACCTTGCATTCAAACTCACTGTCGCTAAAACAATGTTTAAATTTTAAACACAAATTCATTATTTTCGAGTTTGACTTTGAATTTTAGAGCTTGTTGACACAAAACAGTCAAATGTCATAATGTAGATCCCGAAAATTAATTATGAAATTTTCCACGTTCGCTCGAAGCAAATGTTTGTTTACACTTGAAATTTGAATTAGAAAACAGCGCGAACGCCCTCTGGCTTCTAGAAGAAGCGAAAAATATCGTTGTCATTCCTAAAAAAAATGAAAAAATATGAAACCTATTTTCGAACGTAGAATAAGTTATTTTTCGAAATTTCTTGTTTAGAGAGGAGTGACTATCCAATATAAATGGGTACAAGTAAAAAAAAAAAAGAAATTACAATGACGTACGACGATATCGTGAAAATAACCAATCCTATATCGCTGCGTCATCGGGTCACGATATAAAATGATGTCTAATCCGACAGAGCGTGTGCCATTGGCAAAATCGTCACGCGTCATTATAACGATAACGCAAGCGTCATTGTGCAGTCATCGTTTACGATATCTGCCTATATCGTTTACGCGTCATTGTAACGATAACGTAAGCGTCATCGCGTCGCGATTAGAGAAGTGCGTGAAATTTCAAATAATTGAATTTTTTTTATTAAAACTGAATTATTTTTTATTTATTCCATTTTATTCATAAAATAACTGTACAGTTTTGAAATTTGACTATTATAAGCAATTTTTTAAAATGCCGTTTCGTGTGATATCGTGCCGATGACGAGCTATACAGTAGAAACGATATACGATATCGGGTAGATGAAACGATATACGGCAATGACGTACAGATGACGCTAAGATATCGGGTGCTACTAGGGAGAGTGAAAGAAATCAGGGAATTGACTCAACCTGAGTTGTGGAAACATGTTTCTGGGAAAATGAATATAGCTGATGTATTGTCACGCGGATGCAGTCCTAGACAATTTCTTGACTCCAAATGGTGGGAAGGACCGACCTGGTTGAAGTTGGCACCAGAAAAGTGGCCACCAAGTGAAGTAGATTGTGAGCCCAAAGAAGTCGACGTGGAAAGAAAGAGAATAAAAATTACCACTATTGATTTGAACCAGGACGCGCCGTTTTGGCCTCCAATAAAGATTTCTAGTTATGAGAAGTTCATAAATGTGTTCGGATGGGTTTTGAGATTTGTAAACAATTGTAGAAAAGCTGATAAATGCAAAGACTCTGAGCTAACTATATCTGAAATTGAAAATTCTGAAAAATGTTTAATTCTTTTAGTGCAAAACTTTTACTTTTCAGAAGAAAAGGTATTAAATGGTATCCATGTTTTTAAAGATCATGACGGCATATTAAAAGTTGTTACTAAGATCACTTGTAGAGAAGATAATAAGTCGTTTTTGAATCCTATTTTGTTGCCAGATAAATGTGAATTGTCGAGACTCTTGATTGAGTCCATTCATCGAAAATATTGTCATGCGGATGTTCTAATGATGTTATGTATCCTGAGGGAAAAATTTTGGATTTTGAAGGCACGTAAAACTGTAAAAAATGTTTTGAATGATTGTGTAAAATGTAAACGTTTTAAAACGAAGTCTTTAATGAGCGAACCACCACCTTTACCACCAGACCGTGTGGCAGATTCAGTTGCGTTCGAAGTGGTTGGAATTGATTTAGCCGGACCACTTTTCCTGAAATCCGGTGAAAAGGTTTGGATCGCCTTGTTTACTTGTGCAGTATATCGCGCAATTCACCTAGAGTTAGTGGGTTCTTTATCTTCTGATGCTTTTTTGTTAGCACTTAGGCGTTTTATAGCTAGACGCGGAAGACCTAGCACTATTTATTCGGACAATGGGACTAACTTTAGGGGTACACATAATGAATTTTCGAAGCTAGATTGGGCTAAAATTTTAAGGGAAACTTCTACACCAAAGATTTTCTGGAAATTTATCCCCCCCACCGCCGCATGGTGGGGAGGCTGGTGGGAGAGGTTGGTTCGTGTTGTTAAAGACTTACTAAAATGAACTCTTGGCAAATCAGTACTGAATCATGATGAGCTGAACACATTAATATGTGATTGTGAATTAGTCATTAATTCAAGGCCTCTAACATATGTGTCGGAAAACCCTCAGGAGTTGATTCCTCTCACACCTGCAATGTTCCTTATTGAAAACCGTAGTTCTGATGTTACAGATATTGATCATGTGGATTTGCAAAGTCTAAGAAGGAGAATAAGATATAGATATAAGCTGTTCAATGATTTAAGACAGCGTTTCAGAAAAGAATATTTAGGCCAATTAATTCAAAAACACAATGAGAAGCCAACCCGAGAGCCAAGAGTTGGCGAAATTGTTTTAATTGGCGACGATAATAAAAAACGCGTGTTTTGGCCTTTGGCGAAAATTATTGAATTGATTCCTGGACGAGATAAAAGGGTTCGCGCTGTTAGGCTCAAAACTCAAAATGGGATTTTTGTTCGTCCAGTGGAACGTGTTTACCCATTGGAGATACGTACTGATGATGAGGCGGTTGCAATTTCCGACAAAGCCATGAGTGTGATGGAATCAAATCCTAAGGAAGGTGTTCAGAAGACTTCTGTTAAAAAGTGTTATCCTGATATTGTTCTGGAAAAATATACCAGATCTGGAAGGTGTGTGAAAGTACCAAAAAGACTGGATCTTGTAACACTCATTATTTAAATGTTTGAGACCCTTCCCAGAGTCTCAAAGGGGGGAGGTATGTTAGAAACTGAAGTGAAGAGAGGTCCAATTGAATGATAGATGTGTGCACGAGAAATCGTTAGAACACTGAAAAATAAAATTAAAATCAGTTGGAGTTTAAAAATGGTGCTGTAATGCACAAATGTTTTGGCTCTGTAGTTTTCTGGTAGTTATAGCAAAATAAATGTCTTTTTTTATGAAGAAAAGGTGAACTTCTTCGATTCTAGCACCACGCATTGATTTAATGCAGTCCTGATAAAATAACTCACTGTTAGAATTTGAGTTTGTATTCAACAATTAGAGTCCCTAGAAATAGGGACTCTACTAACTCTACTAGATATGAAAACGTAGTTTGCAGTTTTTCAAATAGGGACTCGTTATGGATCTACTATTTGACAACTCCAATAAACTATAGGGGCACTGCAGTCAGCCTAATGGCGGATGAAAAAGGTAAAACAAACAAATGCTGTAACTTTTGCTTCGACGCTTAGTGAATGACAGTAATTTTTCATCATGTTTGTGGGAAGCTTTCTTTTCTATTCTTCTGAAATTACATTACATCATAAACTGTCTGTAGCCTGTAATTTTACCATAAAGAAAACACATGGAATGGAATGTTTTCCCTTTTTCTTTAGTATTGTTTATCACCCTAAGGTAGCGTATTCGAGCTCTGGAGTTGCGAATAAGCAATTCGTTTTTTTTAAGGGATATTTCAAAACTGTACCGAACTTTCAATGTAAATAAAATAATTGGTTGAACAGCAACATTTTAGTATATAAGTGTTTTTATTTCTGCTTATCTCATCTCTGGTACATTTTTGTAATCATTTATGTGTTTCCAGTTCATTCGCAGAGAAATAAATGTTATATATATATATATATATATATATATATATATATATATATATATATATATATATATATATATATATATATATATATATATATATATATATATATATATGTAAATATATATATATATATATATATATATATATATACAGGGGTGGACTGGCTGACTTTCCCAAGTAACACTGAAACGTTACGTCATCGTTACATCAAGTTGCAATTAGTTGAAACATCGTTAACGTTTCCCCCACAACGTGATATCACGTTGCTTTATCGATTCGTTACAAAAAGCGTAATTTTGAAACGTTACATCACGTTGCAAATTTCTTAAATATGTAACGTTGACAAACAGTTGCAAAAGAAATGTTACTTATCGTTACTTTTCGTTGCACCTTGCCTCGTCTTCGGCAACCTCCGAATCCTAGTGGCCATTTTCAGTAAACAACTTCTGGCTTGCTATGCCGCCATTGTTTGCAGCTTCGCAATCACGATCTCTCATCACTTTTAGCGGTAAGTACTTTGTATTATTGTTAGTGTATTATTGTTGATATACTTATTTAATTAAAAAAAAAGTGTTATTACATATTTTTATGATGTTAATGAACTGCCGTTGATCGGAGTTTGAGTATTTTTCACGCAGTACTTTTATTTATAATATTGTTTGAAAGAATAATGTTAGATGTTTTTATTTCAGTATTTTATTCATTGATTTCTTAAAAAGATGCTGAAGCTTGGGGATATGTTCCATTAATAAGCTATAAAAACGATAAATGATGCCATTTTTTACTCATTTAATCGGCTTTTTGCAGAATGATTTTGACGAAGTAATTGTAGCAATTTTTTGAAAAAATTTTTGTCATGTAACTGAAATTATCTTTAGTAATAATACTTCAAATTTTAGTTCAAAACTTTCATACCTTTCGAAAAATATTTCTCGAGTTCTTTAGTAATAATAATAATTATTTTTTCAAGGATTTATTTATGAAAAAAGTTTTTATTTAATTTGCAGTAATATCATTAATTTTGATCATTAATAGAACTCTAATTGATGTAAATTCGGCTATGCTACGTTATGCTCTGTTTATTTTTAAATGTCAGGAGTGCTCTTACTTCTTACAAAATATTGTGAATGAAGCAACAGTGTGAGAATACTCGAACGCCTTTAAACGGAATGAGACATTTTATTTAAAAAAAAAAAAAAGTAAAAAAAAAGATTTTATAAAAGTATATTAACACTAATTGCATTAACAAAAAATACAGAATACTTACTGTATCAAAAATTAAGGGTTCAATGAACCCACCTCCATTCTCACCAAGAAAAAGAAACTTTATTCAAGCTTTGAAAAAAAAAAAAAAAAAAATCTTAATACAACGCTTAAAAGCAACGTGATGTAACGTGATAAATAAAGGTTGATGTAACGCTTCAAAAATCGTTGATGTAACGTTACTGAAACCGTTGATGTAACGTTACTAAAACCGTTGCTTTTGCGTTTTGCAACGAGACATATTTTCGCTCTATCAACGTTACCAGTAACGTGATGTCAACGATTCAGAGCAACATGATGTAACGTGATTTATGTTACTTGGGTTGGCACACCTCTGTAAATTAAAAAAGTTAAATTAACCAGTACTGGATCTCGATTCCTCTGAGTCGAGCAAAGACATTAAACTACAGCTAGTTCCTATTTTCCTTTAAAATTCTAAGTCAAGTTTTTAAGTTCTAAAAAGAGAAAATTGTGAAACGTAAAATAAAGCTAACACTGACACATTTTTTATGTGCCTTCAAAGAAGGATATTAATGGTTATAAGTCTGAAAAGGCGCATCTTTAGGCTTATATACTGACAACATAAGAAGGACACGAGGAAAAGGAAGAATCAGTTAAATTCCCCCGGAAGTTTTTCGAAATTGGTTGATCTATGTAAGCATAAGGCAAAAAGAATCGGGAAAAAGAGTTTTAGTTCCCTTCCGAAGAGATATTTTCGAAGTTGATGTCAAAAACCGCTATTTTACAATTTTCGGTAACGTTGAGGGGAGGGAAAAGAAAGGGTTCCTCACATTTTGTTTTTTTAACTCTTTTTTTTTTCAAAATTGAAGCCTATTTTAGTTTATTTTTGTTTACAATAGAATGCCGAGGGCTCTTCCCAGAAATTCACCGAAATGGGAAGTTTTAGAAATGCTATTTTAGGTTAACCTTGGTAAAACTAGTGGAGCAGGGAAGCATCTGAAGCCCTATATGAAAACGTTTCGACTTTGAACTATTGAAAAATGCAAAAGAAAAAAAAAAAAAAATTGGTAACGTTTGAGAGAGGAGGAGGCTCAGTGATTTGGAAGCATTAAAAACTGAAGTATTCTCTACCTAATTTTAAACTACCCTACTAGCAAAATTTCTTGCATCAATATTGACAGATCTTGATATTATACTGACGGCGTCAATATTGACGTGTTTCATACTGTATAAAGCTTGCATAAAGATTAAAAAGCAATATTACAATAATAACACGTATGTAACATTGCATTTATCTTAAAATATCAATATTGATATTACCTTACAATAACAACATTGCATACATGTTGACGCCGTCATGATGTATTGATTTCATGCTGTCGCCGTCAAGGTAATTAGTACACAGTAGAACAGGTGGACCTTCGTTGATGCTTGCGCATGCGCACAGTTCTTTCTACCCATCGTCCCTCGCATTGCTGGCCAGAGGCGTAGCTCGACCCGACTTTCGGGGGGGGGGGGTTACTTATTTTATATATATATATATATATATATATATATATATATATATATATATATATATATATATATATATATATATATATATATATATATATATATATATATACAGTGGCGGATACAAAGGGAGGGTCATAGGGGTCATGACCCCCCCTCCCCCTCCAACCGTCAACAATATTATCCATCCACATTGTGATCAAACAGTTTTTGAATAAAATGCAAACGATTTCAGTAGTCTTTTCAATTCATTAAGTATTTTTTTAAAAGTAAATATTTGAAATATTGATTCCTTTCAATGCTTATGAAATTAATTAGTAGCTTTATGCTTTACTAACTGCTTTATTGGCTGATTTGGTGCTTTGTTTTGCCTCCCAAGCAATTTCGGAAATTTTCGTACCCAAAACCACAGGTTCACTCATGGGGGGGGGGGGAGTAGTCATTCTTCCACATGTGACCCCCCTAAAATGATACTCTGTATCCGCCCCTGTATATATATATATATATATGTATATATATCCCCCCATTGATAAAATGTTGGTCCTGGGTTCACCTTTTTCATTTTCTATTTTGATGTTCTTGCTTTTTACTTTCTTCTATATCTAATTATATAGAAGAAAGTATTGGATTCGTGCAAATTTTCGAATTTCGAATTTTGACGGATTCGAACGTTTTGAGGTGTGCTGAGTTCATTTCGACTATTTTTGGAAAATGTCTGTCTGTCTGTGTGTGTGTGTGTGTATGTGTGTGTGTATGTATGTATGTGTGTGTGTATGTATGTGTGTCACGTCTGTGTGTGACCAGTTTTTTGTGGCCGCTCTACAGCAAAAACTACCGCATGAAATCGAACGAAATTTGGTACACATATGTGCCCCTATGTGAACTTGTGCCCATTAGTTTTTGGCGCGAATTCCTCCAAGGGGGGTGGAGCAATGGGACGTTTTTTGAGTTACGCGTGCTTGCTATTCCTCAGGAAGTAACTGGCGGAATCAAACAAAATTTGGTCCATATGTTGCCATTAACAGGAGCAGGTGCTGATTCAATTTTGGTGTCAATAACTCAAAGGGGGGTTGAGCTATAGAACGTTTTTTGTCGTCAATTGTGACTGCTGTATCTCAAGAAATAACGAACGGAATCAAACAAAAATTTTTTGACAAGTAGCCCTTAGTGGGTATAAGAGCTGATTTTATTTTGGTGTCAACAGCTAAAAAGGGGGGTAGCGCAATCGCCCGTTCTTTTTTTCCATTGTGAGTGCCCTATCTCAAGAAGTAATGCTACGTTCTGGTTGAAATTTGGAATATATGTGAATCCATACGTAAACAGGCTTTGGTTCAATTTTGACTCCAATCGCTCCAAGAGGTGTTGATTTTTTTTTTTTCTTTTTCGAATAGTTTTATTAATGCAACAATAAGAAAGATAAATCGTAATAGATTGTCGTCTGCGTATTTCTCGTGATTTTAATTGTATGGAAATGATCGGAAATATTATCTCAATGATTTAAAATTTTTAACTGTTGCCATCTTATGTTTGTTAATAAATAAAATATTTGTAATTAATTCAAGTAAGGCTTTTAAAGTAACTTTCAATTTTCGCTCTTTGTTTTCTTTTTACAATAATTCAGACATTGGGATGGTCATCAAGTTTTTGCATGTGTAATTTTGTTTCTGTTAGGAATATTGCTTCCTCGTCAAGCATGGGGAGGGATCAGAAAAAGGAAAAATATAGAAGAAAGTTTCGTGATGGCCACAACATACTAGTTTCATTTGTATTTTGTCTGTTTGTGTGAATATATATATATATATATATATATATATATATATATATATATATATATATGTGTGTGTGTGTGTGTGTGTGTGTGTGTGTGTGTGTGTGTGTATAAACTTTTTTAGTATTAACAAAATAAAAGGGAGGTGAATCTTACATACTTTGGAATGGAGTGCCTCAAGTCCGAAACTTGTGTCAAACAAAACAAAAGCAAAGAAATTTTTAAAGAGATTTTTTAGAAGAAGAGTAAAGGGGTGAAATTCATAGGTTTGACATTTAAGATGAACATTTCAAGTTCATGGTTAATGATCATTCAAGTTAAAAGCCATTTCACTCTGTTATCTGGATTAGTACTGTTCTTTGGTTGCTCTCTTACTTAAAATTGTGATTCCTTAGAAAACCGAAATGATACGAGTAAAAAGAAAGTATAAGATTTTTTCAACTAACTAAACTAATACAGAGGAGTTTTAATCAACAACCCACATTGTCTTTAGTATCGATTTCAAATTTTCACCATTATTCCAAATTTCTATAACGTTTCTTAAAGCCCCCGTATCTCAAAACCTCTTTATCCCGATTTTTTTCTTTCCTGTGAAATTCGAAATATACAGATTCGACTGTATGCAATATTCCCACTGCGCCACTCATAAAATTAAACATATTTAACAATTTGCGGAATGAATGACGAAGAAAGGCTACATATACGTGGATTTAACAAATCAATCTCATTTCTAAAGCGAAGTGTCAAATTTCAGTCAATTATCAAAAATTGTCGGAGCAGAGGGAGGCATCTTTATGCTTGAGGGTCACTCATGTAGCAGATTATCAATGTCATTGGGAGGGGGGGGGGGGGGGGGGACGAAGTGAATTTTTGACCTTTGTTACTCAGAAAAATGTCGTTTTGATTTTTTTCTTTTTCTTTTTTTTTCTTTCTCTTCTCTTTTCTCTTTCTCTTTTTTTGAGACAAACATTTCAGGGGGGGGGGGGGGTTGTAACCGAACCCCCCCCCCCTTAGCTACGCCCCTGTTGCTGGCATATCTTCCTCCTTCGACCTACGATTCCGTCGGTTCAGAGGAGCTGCACGTGGCGTTGGCGTTGCGTTCTTTAGGCTTCGTTAAGTTGGTTGCTTAGTTATTAGTGTGGAAAAGTATTGTTTTAGGAATAACTTATGAATGACTGATAACTGCATTTGTTTATTAATATAGTACTAAACAAGTCATATCACAGACGATGTGCGATCAATGTTAGAAATAGTCGAAAATAACTTTTTTCGTCCGTAGACTTTGAAACAAAGGACATGAAGCCCAGAATTTCGTATTATCACTTCAATCTCATGAGTAAGATTAATTTTATTCAATGGTTATTTATGTTATTCTTTAAGATAAATTCATGTGTTTTGTCCATGGGATATTTTTAATGCTGACATCCATTTGGAAATGTACTTTATTGTATTTATTTACTTATTTATTATTTTGCTTTTTTTACTCTTAAATGTGTTATAAAAACTTCCGCAATTATTCCTAACTAGGCATTTTATGTCTTTATGATACAATTAGAAGCATGAATTTAAAAAATAAGTCAAGTATAACGCAAAACGAAGAAACTTTCATTTTTTAAATTAAATTGCGAGTACTATTAATACCTTTATATGAATTTCCGATCAGATGTCAGCTTTAAGGAAATATTCTTAGGCTAGAAAACTATCTTGAAGAATAACAGAAATAATTAAAGAATGAAATTTAATTCTCGAGTTTAAAGAGAAACTAATACAAATAAATAAATAGATAAAACACTTTGCAAACGTGCTGATTTCATACTGTCATGTCAATGTATCCTGACATTTTCCTGTCATATCAATACGTATGCAATAGTACAAAAGCAAGATCATCTTGCTTAGACCTTGATTTCTTGCTGTCATGACAACATCTTGATATTATCCTGTCATATCAATACGTATGCAAGATTACAAAAGCAAGATCATCTTGCCTAGACCTTGATTTCATGCTGTCATGACAACATCTTGATATTATCCTGTCATATCAATACGTATGCAATATTACAAAAGCAGCCTACCTTGATATTTTCCTGATATTATGCTGCATACACCTTGTCAGTCAATATTGTGGCAGCCTGCTGACAGCATAAATGGAGTAACATAACAACATTGAGGCAGCATTAATGCAAGATGATTTTTCTTGCATGTCAACCTTTATGCAATACTGAGGCAAGATATTTTGCTTACTGGGTATATTTAGTTACTATAGAGAATCCGGCGACCCTCCTTCGGAATTTTTCGACATTGAAATTTTAAAAAAATAATCTTATAATATGTTTGAAAACATTGAAAGGAAAGGGAACAGGTTTCTCGAGTGTTTCCCCAATATTTTTAGGAGGGTGCCGTGCCCTTCCGCTTGTAAGCTAACCTTTGATCCTTAACTTGATCAAACCTCCATGCCCCTTAAAAGTTTAAACAAAACTTCACAAAAGCGAATTTTTTTTTCAAAAGGTAAAGATTCACGCAAACCTGTCCTTGAAACGTCACTCTCTCATTTCAATAACTTATCCACAAGAATCTGATAAGAATATATCTGAATGTTTTTTCCATTACCTTTAAAACTAAACATCAAAAAACTTTTCAATATTTTAAAAATAATTACTATCGAAAACACTTTAACTTTGTAAGTACCTAGAAAACCAAAAAATAAAAGAATCACCTTTTGTGTTTTACAAAATTTCTCTTAAAAATACCCTTTTATCTAAAAGCGCATGCCCATTTTTTGAGTTCCTTCTGGGTATTTTTTCTTCTTCTGAAACTGAATTCAATTTTAAGCTATAGTGCAAATAAAAGGGTTACAGAGTTCTCCCACGAAAATTTCAAAAAATGAAATTTTAAGCTACCTTTAGTGATTTAAAGGGAATGGCGAAGATTCAAAGACTTGGTCTGGCAATTTTTCAATATTTAAATCTGAAAAACACAATTGAGGGCCTTGATGCAAGAACCAAGAACCAATAACCAGGTATGTCCAGACTCACTCATTTTTGGTAAGACCAACAAATAACATCAGTGTCCGGTTGTAAGGCTAATATCTTTCTCACATTATTTATACCAGAAAACAGAGGTCTAAGCTTACATTTGTAACCCGTTGTTGCACCAATCGGAACTTTATATTCTCCACACGCAAAAATGAATTTAAAAAAAGAAAAAAAAGTTTGGACTAAACTGGTTCTTGCATCAAAGTCCACAACTGTAGACTTAAGACTATCGTTGGTGACTTTAGGACTATAAAGGGGCCTCATACCTAAAATACCTTAGGTACCCTGCTAAGTATAAATCTGACCCTGATTACAGCTAATGTTTTTCAAAAAAAAAAAGAAGAAACCTTTCCCCCCGCCCCCCACCCCTCCCTTGGAACTCAGTCCTAAATGCGAGTATGTTCAGGAGTTCTCCCTTCCAAGTCGAAATTTTGTCCTGTTTCAGATTCAGTTTATCGTAGTCCAGACTTGTTTTCCCGTATGCAGGGCTCCCAAATGGTCCGCTTTTCCCGCCAAAGTCCGTTTTTTAAGGTAAAGTCCGCTTTAGACCGCTTTTTAACATTTTGGTCCGTTTAGTCCGCTTTTATATTGTTTTTACTCAAAAATCAGATTTTAAAAAATTTCATTACATTAAAAGATATTGTGTGCTGACGTTTGTTACGCCCGAACACGCTGCCGCGGCGCCGTCTTTCTATTGAACCCGACTTTCTGGTATTATTTCGCTTCAGATTGACGTCATTACTCCTCCTTCAACCGCTGTAACATGGAAATCTAGCAAATGGAGAGGTTTGGGGGAGGAGTTTATGACATCAGATCAAAGCATTTTGCTACCGATATTTCTCACGAGTTCGTACGCCCTTGTAAAAAGAAAAAATGTTTCATCAGTGCAATTTTCTGAACTTGTGTTCGATATGTAACATCGCGAAAAATTACTTCCCTGTGTTGCGAGTTCAATCTTTTTGCATCTTGTTAATATTTTGATGTTTTTGAGAATCAGAAAATGTTTTAACATTCATTAACTTAGATTAGCTTATTTTATGTTTAATTACAATAGATAAAAAACTACTTCTTTTTTCGGAACCATGTTGACATCAAACTTTCTTGGACTTCGCCGAAAATTGCTTGCAGGGTTTTGAGATTTCAATCTCTTTGCATCTTGTAAATATTTTGATATTTTTGGCAATCGGAAGTTATTTTACCATAACACCTTCTTAGATTAGCTTATTTTTCGGTTAAATTTAATATACAATTAACTTTTTTATCTTTGGAACCATAGCAACATTGAACTTTCTCGCACTTCGCGGAAAGTGCTTATCGTTGTTTGAGATTTCAATCTTTTTGCATCTTGTAAATAATTTGATATTTTTGTCAATCAGAAGTTATTTTGACACACTTCAACATAGATAAGCTTATTTTTTGTTTAATTTTAATATAAAATAAACTACTTTTTTTTCGAAACCACGGCAACATTGAACTTACTCGCACTTCGCGGAAAATTGCTTGTCGTGTTTGAGATTTCAATCTTTTTGCATCTTGTTAATATTTTGATATTTTTGACAATCGGAAGTTATTTTGACATACGCCATCATAGATAAGCTTATCTTTAATTTAATTTTAATAGATAAGCTTTCTTATTTTTGGAACCATAGCAGCATTGCACGAACTCGAACTTCGCGAAGAATTGCTTCTTGTGTTGCAGATTTCAATCTTTTTTGCATCTTGTTCATATTTAATATTTTTGGCAATCGGAAGTTATTTTGACATACTCCACCATAGATTAGCTTATTTTTTGTTTAATTTTAATAGATAATAAACTACTTTTTTTTTGAAACCATGGCACCATTGAACTTACTCGCACTTCGCGGAAAATTGCTTGTGTTTAAGATTTCAATATTTTTGCATCTTGTTAATGTTTTGATATTTTTTGCAATCGAAAGTTATTTTGACATACGCCACCATAGATTAGCTTATTTTTTGTTTAATTTTAATAGATTATAAACTTAGTTATTTTTGGAACCATAGCAGCATTGCACATTATTTTAACATTTTTGGAAATTGGAAACTGTTTTGACATGTGCTACCTCAAATTATATTATTTAATTTTATTTTTAAAAACTAAAATTTTGTATCCTGTTTTTTATTTTTTTTAAATACTCATAATGAATATTTTCAATTTGAAAGTATAGCTCTATGAATCTGAACTTACACATTTATTTATTACGTTAAGTTATCCAGTAAAAGCAGGCTCAAATTTACACACAGTGTACATTTACAGTGTATTTATCGCTTAAGCAGTGTTTGTATATTTTTGGGTGTGGTGACTTTAATAAAAAATTTTCTTTTTCACTAATTTTTATATATACTTGAAGACAGTTACAATATTTTTTGGTGTCCGAACAACTAATACATACATATGAAGAAATGATTTGGATAATTAGCATACTAATAAATGATTTGGCAAATCTCTAATATTTTTGAACTTAGTCAGTAGCGTAGCCAGAAATTACCTCCTGCTTTGGTGTGTGTGTTTGGTTATGAACTCTCATATATATATATAAACTTACCATATTTAGGCTAGAAATATGTGTAAAAAACCAAGGGCTGTGGAGGGGGACCTTCTGGCCTCTAAACTATATCTTCTTGTCTTGCGGTACCTTATATCAAAATGAATTATCTTTAAACTGGTTATGTGAAAATTTTTGTAAACTACTATGTGCCAAGGTGTTTACTGTAATAATTTAAGTATGCACTGATTATCGGTCATTTAGGTGATTATTTTTTTAATTAAAGCCAGTTTTTACTTGTTAATTAATAGAAAATTTATTTTACAATTAAAGTTACTCTGTAAGATGGTCAGTTACATGCTTGCTTGTGACCCCCCCCCCCCTCCAAATGTTTGTGTAAATAAGATAATTCAATGGATAAAAAGTTCAGTTGTACAGAAGGTGATAAGGATTTATCATTAAAAATCATTATTATGGTTAATTAACGAATTATCTTCACGTATTTAGTGCCAAGCAGCTAATTTGCCTTTTGGTGCTTCCCTGAGTTTAACTATGAATGGTCCTCCCAAGGTCCTCTTTTTAATCCTAACTGGTCCTCTTTGGTCCCCTTTTTGATTCAAACTGGTCCTCTTTTACCCTTTTCTATGGCTAAAATGTGTTGGGAGCCCTGCGTATGCGATTCTGACATGAAAATACTCGTATAGCGATAATTTACAATAGATCGATGAAATATCTAGCCACCTGACAGCATTTAGTTGAATCTGTCAGAACCAGTGAATACAAAGGGCGTGCACAGAAATTTTGGGGCCTGTCACAAATGACTTTTACGGCGCCCCCTCTATCTTGTTTACCCCACATCCCTACATAAACTGTAAAAAAATTTCGAAACGTTACTGATTATTTCCGTGGAATGTTTCTGGATTCAGAGGTTTTCACCTATTTCCGCGTAAAATCAAGTATCTTCGCAAAAAAGTTTCCTGAAATGCTAAAAGATGTGCGAAAGCAGACTTTGCACTGGTGCGAAAAATATTTTTGCTGCCAGTTTAAATATTGACTGAGCGTATTTATAAAGAGGATCAGCTTCTGTTCGGCTATGGCCCGTCCAGGCTAATTAAACTCCCAAAGAGAGTGATTAAGTCCGTGGATAGCTGCAGTCTTTTACAGGCAGGGATTGCAGGCAAGGAATATGGTTGCTCTAATGCTTCTGGAGCTTTCTTGGTAAATCAGGAAGGTTTTAATCAAATACATAAAACCTATTTGATTTTTCTAAAATGTTCACGAATGGCTTCAACAGCGGAGATTTCCAATATTTCAGAAAGGTTACTGAATTTTATCGGAAAACGTTCCTGGTTTTTGTAAGCTATGTTACTGGTTGAAGTTGGGCACATCAGCTGCCTATTATTTTCCAGGAACGTTTCTGAATCGTTTTTACAGTGTATATTTCACCCCTCATTTAAAAAATCTCGAACCTTCTTCAGGCTCGGAACCGAGTCAACAGATCTCCCCCCTCCTCCCGTGCATGCCCCTGCTCATGTATCAACACCCCCAAAGCATGTCCCACGCATTTATTGCAGGGCCGGGGACGCTTTATCTAATGATGCAGGCCCCTTCACTGTAAAAACGATTCAGAAACGTTCCTGGAAAATAATAGGCAGCTGAAGTGTCCAATTTCAGCCAGTAACATATCTTACAAAAACCAGGAACGTTTTCCGATAAAATTCAGTAACCTTTCTGAAATATTAAGAAATCTCCCCTATTACAGCCAGTCGTGAACCTTCTAGAAAAATTAAATTGGTTTTATTTATTTGATTAGAACCTTTCGTATTTACCAAGAAAGTTCCAGAAATATTAGAGCAACCACGGCCAAGCTACGCGAAAATTGCAAGCAAGAACCAAGCATATTCCTTGCCTGCAATTCTGCCTCGCAAAGCTGTAGCTATCCAGTGACTTATTTGCTCCCATTGGAAGTTTAGTCAATCCAGACGGACCTTAAACAATCTAAAGCCGATACACTTAATAAACACGCTCCGTCAATATTTAAACTGGTAACAAAAAATATTTTTCACACCAGTGCAAGGTCTGCATTCGTGCATCTTTTAGGAATTCAGGAAACTTTTTTGCGAAGATACTTGATTTTTTGGGGAAATAGGTGAAAACCTCTGAAATCACGAAACGTTCCACGGAAATAACCAGTAACGTTTCGGAATTTTTTTACAGTGTTCAATTTTTGATAATAGACGTATAAATATAAGTTTTTAACGCTCTTTTTTCATCCCGGGCCCTTTTTCAGTCCGCGTCGGACCCCAATTCCTCTGGCCCCCTCCCGTTTCCTCAATGTCAAATGTTTATCTTTCATAAATTTTTTAACTTTAAATCTCCGATCACGTTTTGTCAACTTTGCCGGTTGACCTTTTCTTATCTTGTTTTCGGTCCGATTCCTTTCTTTAAAGCATTTTATCAAGCCCTTTACTATAGAATGAAATAAATTCACTAATTTAGAGACATTTCAAAACCAATTTACCATTACTGTGGGAACAAAATTCAAATTTTGAATGGTGTTTGCTTTTTTTTTTTTTTACGGATACCAGCCATTTTACAGTAATAAGCACAATAGTAAGGAATAAATAAACAAAAAAATAAAGCCAAATGACTTATAAGGGTCAACACAATGCAAAAATATTAATAAAATGGCATATAAATAATTTTAATCATGAATTTATTCAAAAATATTTGAGTGTACGATGACTTTTGTGGCGTGTTATTTCTCTGTCTCTTCGTTTTCTAACCCATTTCAAAAAGAAGACCCGTCAATATTTTGAAAAAACCAATGGGTTGTATTTAGAATGACATAGGAATGATGTGAAAAAATATTGAACTTCATATTCGAATTCAGTTTCGAGTTATAATGGTTTTTCTAAAAAATTGCAAAGTGTACGAACACTTTTGGGAGCCACTGTATGTTTCATCTTTATGTTCCTAAGGAAATCAAACATAAAAAGTGTAACATCATTTATGTCATGAACCTTTTCGTTTTATGCGCTTGATCTTCCCACGCAGACTATGTTAACATCTTGAAAAAAGTTACCTCTTACTTGTCTATTCTGCAAACTTAATTTTAAAATAAGAAAATTAATAAAGTTCTATAAAAAATTAGGTTTTATGATATTTTTCTGCATATTTTGCTATATTTTCATCACTTAAAAATGAAAAAAGAATTTTATTACTTCTTTCTTTGCTTCTTTACAGTTATGATCAGAGAAAGAAAAAGATTAATAAACAGTTTTAGTTTCCAAGGCGATAGTTTGGTGAATCCGAAGTTCCGCCCATTTTCTTTGGATGTCTCTCATTGGAAGATTTCCTTTGTTTGCAGTGTAATACTTTGTTTACATTGAGTCGTAGGTGCCAAATTTGGTTGTTTTTGAAAAAATACGCCAACGCGACCCGGTTACCGTAATTCTACCTTTATTACAATTTGATTATCTAGTGCACACTGAGCAGTTGTTTTATCAACTATTTTTTCTCGCGTACTTCAAAGATCTTCAGAGATTGTATGGTTTGTGCCTTTAGCCATAATAAAAGGATAAAAATCATCCTCAGATATTAAGTATAAAAAAATAACTTTCCCATCTAGTAAAAGCGGGAAATCCTGCTGCAACGTCACCCATATGAAAAAATAAAACAATGGAATGGATATCGTTTAAAATATGATAAATGTAAAAACAGTTCCTTGAATAAGCGAAAATCATTCCCCTCCCCCTCCCGATGTTAATTAAACACTTTCTTCAATTAAATAGACTAAACACTCTTTAAAAACCAAAAACAATTCTTTGCAATTTAAAATATTTCACCAAATGAACAAAAGATACAATAAATTACTATAACAGTACTAAGTAAACAAATAATCACGCAATCGTATTGTTATGGCTAAGGTCGCCAAGCCACCAAGTTCCTGTAATCCAGACAATCAGTGAGCGAAGCGAACTCCGACCGATTAGCGATCCCATCTTTGGAACGAAAACTTCATTTATGTATTTGCCTAATTTGTTCTTTCCACCAAAGATAAAAAATCTTCCACTGCACTGATCTTGTGTGTACAGAACTACCCTATCGTAATTTATTTGCACGAAAATAAAATTTATTTCGTCGTCAAATTCCACCATCTTTTCCTTTAATAATGTACTGATTAGTTTGATAATCCTTAAAGCATTTTTGCCATTGGTGCCAAAACTCAGATGGATTTGAACCGAGAAACAAATGTTGTTATCCCATCATTTGGTTAGGAAAACTTACCAGTCACATGGTTTAACTACGACGAAAAATACGCGTTTTGCGTGAACCTAGTGAAAGAAATCCGATTTCTTCCAGTACTTTACTTTAAAATATATCACCGAACCTAAAATCGTTGCTTTCAAGAAATGAAGGCTTCACTTACTCTCTCTACGTTTTATCTATTCTCAATTGACATGTCACAGTAGGAAATTTCATTACAAAAGCAGAGCTGGCTTTCTTATTGTCCTTTGGCAACGGGTTAAATATTTATTTCAATTCTCGCTCAACAATAGGTTAAAATAAATATTAATCATTTGAGAGATATATATAACCATCCAATGTTTAAATTAATTAATTAGTTAACAAAAACGTTCCCGATTCGATCCATCGCGCTTCGAAACCATGCTTGCCACAACTTAATTACACACAAAAAATTTGATCAAAATCGGTCAAGTCGTTTAAAAGCCTTATGGTGACAAACGTCCGCACAGAAGATTTTTATATATATACTAGCATTCCTGTACCCGGCATTGCTCGGGTAATGGAATTAGCATGGGTTAACAGTGCTTGGTGCATCTAGTTTCGAAAATCCCCTATAATAATTACTTATTACCTATAACTTTTTCAAATTTTGGGAAGATTCCGAGACCCATGGACTCCTTATATATATGCCCTTGTCCTTAACCGATCTTTAACTGTTATTAACGATCCTTTTAAAGTATTGGTTATCTTTGCAAACACAGGTCATCCACATTTTATTGTTATACCTATGTTTAAGCTAGAACTTCTTTGTATACAACATTTTTAGTTTTTTTTCTGATGCTAAAATTATTAAACTGCTTGATGAACTGGCTTTGGAGCAAGCTACATAACATTGGTCGTGTGAAAAAAAGTCTTCTCTTAAATCGATCCCTGCTACTTTTAATGTCTGTTCTTGTGACTTATTAATGGTTATTGCAAAGCAAACTTTAACAGGAAACTGCACTCTTCTAAATTCAAAAGGATAGTCCGCCTGTGATGATGTTCTTAAAAACTTCGTTTCTAGTTTTGAAAAAATAAAAGCAAAAGAGAAACATTATGATTTGACTTGAGAAAAGCCTCGAAGAATCACGTGAGAAACAAAAACAATATCAAATTTATAGTTCGCAATCGACCAAAAGTTGAGATGAAGTACTGAATAATGATTTGAATGGAGGAAAGCCTTCGAAAATAAGGGATTTGAATTTCAATGACAGGTTTCTAATTTCGCAGAAATTAAGGGTTTTTAATTAATTTCTCCCGAACTAATTGAGATTTCGAAAAATCCTTTCTTAGTGGTTACTTTTGTAATCATGCGGACATGCCTGCCAAATTTCAAGTCTGAAGCTTCAGCGGTTTCGGCTGTGCGTTGATATATATATATATATATGTATAGGGTCACCCGGGGTAAAATGGGTATAAAAAACAGCATTTTTGATTTCAGTGACCCATAGCAGAAATATCATGAAATATAATTGTGTTTTTGTTCAATATTCTATACATTGTGTATCTTAGGTCTAATTTGGACATTGTTTGTGTTAACTTTTTACTTTAAATTTAGTGTAAAGGGGTATACCTATTTTACCCCTGTGTATACCCATTTTACCCCGTGCTTCGGGGTAAAATGGGTATACACCGGGGTAAAATGGGTATATGCTGTTTAAAGTTGAACTACACTAACTAATAGAGAAAATTTTTTTTAATTGAGTATAATTGCATTGGAGGATAAAAACTTTAATCCAAAACAACCACAAAAAATGTTTACAGAACCAAATTTATGAACAAAAGACGCATTGGCAAAGACTTGCGTTTTGGCTGAGGCAGATTTTTACAACTTTGTGATACCTGCACAACATCAATGTTGTCTCTCGTGGGGAACACATAGGATAATTTGGCAGATGATTTTGTAGCAAACTTCTCAGTATATTCACCTTCAGCTGAGATTTCAGTGATTAAACCTTTGAATTCCACAAATTTAACAACGACCCTGTCGCCAATTGCTGGGATGAACAACTAGGAGAACCACTAATTTTCACTCCTACTTCATTAGTTATTTTATCAATTATTGTTTTTTTTTTTTAATTTATTTAATTTATGTGTATTTATTTTTTCAGCTTTTGTTTGTCTCTTGCCTGTTTGTGTACAATCTTGCTGCCACCTGCTCTGTAATTAAAACTTCTCCCACCTTTGTTTGGACTCTTACTTTTTTTTTTTTTTTTTTGTAAATTTTTCATTTCCTTACCAGTGCTAAAAAATGGCTTTGAACCAAGAGGTATAGCAGGAGGATTTAGTTATTCAGTACAACTTTGCTATGAGACATAAGGATTCTGTTGTGATTGTGTGTGAGGTTGTACTTAGACTATGTTCTGAGCATGGGAGGTTGGTAGTTTTAAAAGGAAATTAAAAAGCTATCAATTATTAGCTATCAATACTTACTATGTTTTCTAATATGTATCAATGAACCATATACATAATAAACTTACAGTAAATTACTAACGTACAGTAATCATGAACTATATCGATAAAAATCGAAAAATGTAATACCTTTAAGTACTAATTGGCTTAAGTCAAAGTAATTAAAATAAAACAAGTAAATACAGAGTAATTATTTATAAAACTTTTTAAAAACATACTTTCAGTTTAAAAGAAGAATAATATCTAACATTTGTCTTGCAAAGATAATTTAAGTTTTTTAATCTTCATGCATTCAACGTCTTTAACTCGAAAATGTTGGCTATACCCATTTTACCCCGTACAACTAAAAGTGCTATAAAATTTTTGTAAATATTAAAATTTACTTATTTTTCGAGTTTCTTGTTAGAAAAATTCTTTTTTTTATCAAATCCAAATAAAAAGCTTCCGAAAATCTTCCTGTAAATTTTTTTAGAAAGAAGTTTATCACTCACTATAAACGCATTGTTTTGTGTTCTGAAAATTAAAACTGTTGCTAAGCCTGGTAAATGAGTTGCTAGATTTTTTTCCTTAAGTCAAAATGTTGCCTGATATGTAAACATTTTCATCATATTTTTTTATTTTCAAAAAATGTTGTCCAGTAGAATAAAATCAAGAAAAATGCAACTATACCCATTTTACCCCGGCTACCCATTTTACCCCGGGTCCCCCTATATAATGATCAAAATTGATGTAAAATATTCTGTAAAATGTATTATGTAATATTATGTAAAATATGTATATATATATATATATATATATATATATATATATATATATATATATATATATATATATATATATATATATATATATATATATATATATATATATATATATATATATATATATATATATATATATATATATATATATATGTGTGTGTGTTATCTCAGGACATTGGTTTTTATATATTAAGACTAGAGGACCCGACAGACGTTGTTCTGTTGTTCTGTTCAAACTTTGTAAATTGAAAAGTTGAAAAATTGCAACAAACTATCAAGTGTTTGAACCGTTTTGTTGAAAAAAAAACGAAAAAAGAAAATGTTTAAAGCTGCTTGGTGTCAGAATGCGTATATTTATTACAACTTGATTTATGTTATCTAATGCCTGCTGATCAGTTGTATTATTAACTATTTTTTCTCGCGTACTTGAAAGGTCTTCATAGATTGTATGGTTTATTCCTTCCGCCATACTCAAAGGATAAAAAGCGTCCTCAGATATTAAGTGTAAAAAACTAACTTCTCATCTAGAAAAAACGGGAAATCCCGCTGCAACGCCCGCCATATGAAAAAGAACAAAACATTCGAAAGGATATCGTTTAAAAAATGATAAAGGTAAACACCGTTCTCTGAAAAGCGAAGCCCCCCTCCCGATGCAAAATAAACACATTCTTCAATTAAAATGACTAAACACTCTTTAAAAACGAAAAACAATTCTTTGCAATTTAAAATATTTCGCCAAACAAACAAAAAAATACAATAAATTACATTAATAGTAGCTTTAAAATGTAAACAAATGATCACGCAACGCTATTGTTTATAGCCATGGCAAGTCGCCTAGAAACCGCGTTACTGTAATCCAGCCGATCGGTGACCGAAGCCAAATCCGACCGATTAGCAATCCGATCTTTTGAACGAAAACTTTTAAAATTTCATATATTGCCTAATTTGTTCTTTCCACCAAAGATAAAGATCTTCCACTGCACTGATCTTTTGTGTACAGAACTACCCTGTTGTAATTTATCTGGACAAAAATAAAATTTGTTTCGTCTTTAAATTCCATTATCTTTTCCTTTAATAATGTACTGATTAATTAGATAATGTTTAAAGTATTCTCGACATTGGTGCCAAAACTCAGATGGATTTCAGCCAAGAAACAAATGTTGCTGGATACGGTACTTTCTTATCTTTTGGTTAGGAAAACATAAAGCACCGATCCGGTCACATGGTTCAACTATGACGGCACAATACACGTTTTGCGTGAACCTTGCAGTACTTTACTTTAAAATATATCACTGGGCCTAAAATCGTTGCTTTCAAGAAATGAAGGCTTCACTCTCTCTCTCTCTACGTTTTATCTGTTCTCAATTGACATTATCACAGTAAGAAATTTCATTACAAAAAGCAGAGATGGCTTTCTTATTATCCTTTGGCAACGGGTTAAATATTTATTTCAGTCCTCGCTCAACAATAGTTTAAAATAAATATTAATCATTTGGGAGATATAAACATCCAATGTTTAAGTTAATTAATTAATTAACAAAAACGTTTCCGATTCGATCCATCGCGCTTCAAAACCATGCTTGCCACAACTTAATTACACGCAAAAAATTTGATCAAAATCGGTCCAGCCGTTTAAAAGCCTTATGGTGACAAACGTCCGCACAGAAGATTTTTATATATTGTAACGGATTCGGTGCGGCTTCCAACTTTCTCGAAAGGATGACACAGTTCTTGATAAAAACACAGGAAATTTATTTACACTATGTACAGCAAAGATTGTCAACAACTGCTAAATTATTCATCAGCAATTAAGCAATTTTCACACAACACCGTAAACTCAACGTTTACACACGTATTTACTTCCAAATACGAAAATAACACAGCGAAATGCCTCGCAATAAACAGAGCAAAAATGCTCTCCAGTTCGAAATATCAATCGAAACTCCCCGTTTATCCATCGCTAACGGCTTATATAGACACCGAAAAGAAATTTCTCAAATATTCCACACGCTTCTGTAAAGTAGTAGACCGTTATCAAATTTTATCAATGAACAAAAAAAGGAAATAGGGGTCGTATACTTTAGCCATATGAAAAAGGGGTTGTATATTCATTACGGGAAACTATTTACAGGTTACGTTACTACAATAATTACTATTTACAGGATTTGTAACATTGCCCCCTTCCGAAGGACTGCACGTCCCGGGCAGTACAATTCCCAGAAAGGGTGCCAAACTTCTATCACAAGTTCACAATTACAAACATTAAATAATAACCAATAGTGCAAAGGAAACACAATAATAACAAGAAATATTACTAAACATTAAAAGCAAAAATTAATTATCTACAACTTTTATGTTATCAACCATGGTTGTTTACGTAATACTCATGAACTATGGCCATAGTATGGGGCTAACCGATCATAATGTACAACCCTAGGTTTTGCATTAGGTGATTTTTGGATCCTCACTACGACGTCATTTAGTCGGTTAAGGACTTTGTAGGGTCCATCCCAATGCGACTGCAATTTGTGTGACAGACCTTTCCGTCGGATGGGATTCCATAACCAAACCTTGTCGCCTTCGTTGAATTCATGTCCAGTAGACCTTGTGTCGTATCGGGTCTTCATCTTCTCTGCCGCGATGTTGATTCGCTCTCGTGCGAAGTTATGAACGTCTTCCAACCGGGCCTGGAGATCCTGGATGTACTCCTCAGGCGATGAAGGCGCATCCGGAGGACGACCGAAGACGAGATCACAAGGTAGCCGAAGCTCTCGTCCAAAGAGCATCTGAGATGGGGCATATCCGGTAGTCTCGTGGACAGCACTGCGGTAGGCCAGCAGGAACAAAGGTAGCTTCTTGTCCCAATCCTGTTGATTTCTGGATACCATAAGCGAGAGATTATTCAGGATTGTGCGGTTAAATCTCTCCACCATGCCGTCCGATTGTGGGTGTAGTGGTGTTGTCCTAGTTTTCTCAATTCCGAAAATTTGACATATTCCCTTAAACACAGCAGAGATGAAATTCCTCCCTTGATCGGAATGAATCTGCAAAGGTGTTCCGTATCTCGAGATCCAATGTTGGACTAGGGTCTCTGCTACGGTGGTAGCCTCTTGATCTGGAATGGGATATGCTTCCGGCCATTTGGTGAAGTAGTCGATGGAAACAAGAATGTATTTGTTCCCATCAGTAGTTCTTGGTAGAGGACCCAGGATGTCGATCCCAATTCGTTCGAAAGGAGCTCCAACGTTGTACAGATGTAGCTTCCCTCTGCTTCTCTTCTTCGGTCCTTTACGAGCAGCACAGGCGTCACAAGAATGGCACCACTTCTCCACGTCATCCTTCGCCTTGCTCCAGAAGAAGCGCTCCCGAACTTTATTGAGGGTTTTCAAGACACCAAAATGTCCTCCAGTCGCACTACTATGTATTTCTTTCAGAACATCTGAAATCCTTGATCGGGGAAGTAGTAACTGCCACCTTGATGTTTTGCCGTCGTCAGATTCCCATTTTCGGTGTAGCACGCCGTTCCGTAAATGGAGCGAGTTCCATAAAGCCCAGTATCTTTTTGTTGCAGGACTGAAGATGGAAACGTCCTGCCAGCTAGGTCGCCGACTGTCACTTTCCATGAACTCCAAAATTGGTTTTATGTCGGGGTCTTCAAGTTGATCTTTTCGAACTTGGTCGTCACTCCATGGATCAGGTTCTGAAGATGTTGGAATCACTGTCACCTGATAGGCAGTAGGGCTAGTCGTTCCATACTGTTTCTCGATTCGGGAACAATAATTGCAGTTCGCAGGACAGGGTCTCCTTGATAAAGCGTCAGCATTACCGTGAGATAACCCTTTTCGATGCTTGATCTCCATGTCATATTCCTGGAGCCGCTGGATCCATCTGGCTATCTGGCCTTCCGGATTTTTGAAGTTCAAAAGCCAAGTTAATGAGGCATGATCTGTCCGAAGCAGAAATTTTCGGCCGTAGAGGTAATGATGGAAGTGTTCTACAGCTTTCACTATGGCCAGTAACTCCTTTCTGGTGACGCAGTAATTTCGCTCCGACTTTGATAAGCATTTGCTCCAGTAAGCGATGACATGTTCATTTCCGTCAATTTCTTGGGATAAAACAGCTCCGATGCCCTCGTTGCTCGCATCAGTGTCCAGGATGAAGGATTTTTCAGGCTGAGGATAGGCGAGGATAGGCGTTGATGTTAAAGCCTCCTTCAGTCGTAGAAATGCATCTTCGCATTCTTTGGACCATTCGAACTTTTGCTTGCTCTCCGTCAGCTTATGCAAAGGTCGTGCAATGTTGGAAAAACCCTTTACAAACTTCCTGTAGTACGTGCAGAGCCCCAGGAAACTTCGCAGCTGATGGATGTTTTCGGGACGACTCCAACTCTTGACAGCAGATACCTTTTCTGGATCGGTTTGTACACCTTCAGAAGAGATGATGTGACCAAGGTAGTTCACTTCCCGGCGGAACAAATTACATTTGGACGGGCTTAACTTCAGATTGGCTTCCTTAAGCTTTTGCAGCATCTTCCTAAGATTCGCCAGATGTTCTTCGAAACTGCGTCCCACGATGATGATATCGTCTAAGTAGACCAGACAGGATTCGTAGGAAAGTCCTCTTAACACTGTCTTCATAAGACGCTCGAACGTAGCTGGTGCATTGCAGAGGCCGAAGGGCATCACTTTAAACTGCCATAAGCCTTGTAAAGTTGTAAACGCTGTCTTTTCTCGGTCATCAGGGTGTATCTCCACCTGCCAGTAGCCGCTCTTCAAGTCCAGGGTCGAAAACCACTTGTGTCCGGAAAGAGTGTCCAAGGTGTCGTCTATCCGTGGAAGAGGGTAACTGTCTTTCTTGGTGATTTCATTCAGCCGTCGGTAATCGACACAAAATCTGGTGGAGCCATCTTTCTTTCGGACCAAGACGATGGGAGAGGCCCAAGGACTGGATGAAGGTTCGATTACATCATTCTCCTTCATCTCTTTCAGGAGGGTTTCGACCTCTTCCTTCTTAGCGAACGGTAGTCGGATGCTGTTTAATAGGGGGATGTTCTCCAGTGTAAATCCTATGCTGCGTTAAATTCGTACGGCCAACATCCTCCGATGTAGAGGAAAACAGATGCTTGAAGTCGTCCACCAATTGTTCCGCAGCAGTTCTTTGATCTTTCGATAATGGCGCACTCCCAATTAACTTCGATGTCAAGGACTCAGAAGACACAGTCTCGGGGGAATTGATTCTTCTAATGATGCAGTTTACTGGAGTACAAGTTGCTAACACTTCACCTTTCCGGATATTCCTTGGCCTTTCACTCACGTTGGCGACTCTTACAGGAATTACATCCTTAGAAAGGTCCACAAGTGTAGATGCTACCAGCACTCCTTTTAGGTTATTGCTTAGGTTAGGGTATTCAATGAGTCCAAATCGAAAACTATTGCTTTCTTCAAGGGAGCCAGGTATTGATGATTCTGACCTTGCGGGAATCGATAAATCTGTTTGAGCTATTATTTGATGAGCGGATTTTACATCACTTTCTGCAGGGAAAACGGCTATGTCTTCTCTCGTCGAGTGCAGCTCATTAGTCTTGAAGTCGAGAGTGAAGTCATATTTCTTCAAAAAGTCCAATCCGAGAATGAAGGGGTCCGTGATATTAGCGACGAATGCCGTATGATGGTAGGTGGCATTCCCAAACACTATTTCCAAGTCCACTTTACCGTCAATCTCGATTTTGTCACCTGTCACAGTCTGGAGACTTACGCGTGGCGATGTCCACAACAGCTTCAATCCAAATTCACGAGCCACATCTGTCCTAATGATTGTCACATTGGCTCCAGTGTCGACAATCAGTCTGCAGGGGTTCCCATTTACATGTGCGTAAATGAAAAGTCCATCACTGCCACTACTAGAAGAGGAAATCTGCAGAGCTCTGGTGGTGGTGATTTCCTTCCCTCGCGTAGCTTGGCGAGCCGGACAACTCCTTCGCAGGTGTCCTTCACTACCGCATTTCCAGCACTTCTGCTCTTGTTTCTTTTGGGCTGTTATGCTGCTCAGATGTCGTGTCAAGTCACCGAGTTGTCTCTCAAGTTCAGCGAGGTGGGACGACCTGGAATCAGACTCATCAGCTTCCTGAGTCCGGATTAGATGGCGATCCACACGGGTTGCTTCTTGGGCGGCCTCGTATCTCATCGCATACACAACAGCAGAATTCAGGTCTTTGACATCCGCCATCCGTAGAGCTTTCTGGATTTCCGGATCTCGAACCCCGTCGATGTAATAGTTGAGTGCCAGGTTGTCTCGAACATCCGCAGGACAGTCGCAAAAAGCAAGATGAGACAGTCTCTCGACGTCCGCCGCTAGCTCTTGCAGGGTTTCCCCGGTTTTCTGGAAACGGGACTTCAACTGGAGTCGGCTGAAATCTTTCTGGCACTTCTCACCGAAGCGAAGCTCCAACGCAGCTGTGAGGGCGGCGAAATCCAGGCGCTGGCTGTCCGGAAGGGTCTGAAGAATGTCCGCTGCGTCACCTCTCAGGGATGCTGCAAGATGGCAGGCCTTGGTACAGGGGCGGCAAATAGGGGGGTCAAGAGGGGGCGGTCGCACCCCCAAATTTTTTGAGAGGAGTGATAAAAAATGAGCAACTTCAATTTATGTAAATTGCAAAACAATGTTCATAAAAATAGAATCTTGCTGGTTCTCCATAATTATTGATGAAACTTGACCCATTTCCAAACATGAGCAAGTGTTTTCCGTTTTTTGAATGATTTATTAGAAATACATCAATCCTTTACCGGCCTTTCAGAACAGAAAAAACTGATGAAGAATCACGGTTAATTTTAACAAAAGACGTAATTTCCTCATATAGGCTAAATATTTCATTCTTGTGTGCTCTGTGCAATTATGATTATGAGGCCCGTGCAGTGGTGCGGCTGCATGATTTTCACTAGAAAATGCCTTGATATCTTACATTCATTGTTACGCTCATATTTTAAGTGTGTCTATTTAATGAGTGTTCACCACCATTTTCTTTTTCCAGAAACACATTTCAGCTACTCAATGCATAGTATGATTTCATATTATACTTCTTAAAAATACATACTAATGTTGAAAAAAATATCTCACATCAACAAATATCTTTCCTGCGGGCTCTTTGAATATGCAATCTTGAAGTGACACAAGAGGGTCTTCTCTTCAAGAGACAACACAACACCGTAAAAAAATTCCGAAACTTTACTGGTTATTTCCGTGGAACTTCTCGGGATTTCACACGTTTTCACCTATTTCCCCGTAAAAACAAGTATCTTCACAAAAAAGTTTCCTGAATCGCTACTAGTTGCACGCGTGCAGACTTTTCACTACTGTGGAAAATATATTTAGCAACCAGTTTAAAGATTGAATGAGCGTGTTTATTAAGTGTATTGGACTGAGGTTGCTTACGGCCTGTCCAGGTTGACTAAGTTCCAAATTAGAGCAAAAAAGTCAATGGATAGCTACAGCTTTGCAAGGCAGGAATATCAGGCAAGAGATATGTTTGCTTCCTTCTTGCATAGCTTTGGCCGTGGTCGCTCTGATTTTTATGGAGCCTTCTTGGTAAATCAGGAAGTTTCTAAACAATGACACTAAACCTACTTAATTTTTCTAGAAGGTTCTGGAGATATGACTGACTTTAACAGGAGAGATTCCGCACTTCTTCATAAAGTTTCAAGGTTAATTTCAGAGAGGTTACTGACTTTTAGCGGAAAACGTTCCTGATTTTTCCAACATATGTTACTGGAAGAAATTGGGCACATCAGCTGCCCATTATTTTCCAGGAACGTTTCTGAATCGTTTTTACAGTGAAGATGGTCTTTTAAACTATAAAGACCCCCCTCGATAATTTCAAAGCAGTGATTTTGGAAAACGACTTTTTCAATAATGAAAAAGTTACTATCCTTTAACACGTCTTCGTTTGAATGCTTATTCGCTTTTGAACAATGCCTTGCTCTATCAAAACATCTTCGATCAGCTAAAATTAATTTTTGGAATGTTGAAGCTACACTGTAAAAACGATTCAGAAACGTTCCTGGAAAATAATGGGCAGCTGATGTGCCCAATTTCTTCCAGTAACATATCTTGGAAAAATCAGGAACGCTTTCCGCTAAAAGTCAGTAACCATTCTGAAATCAACCTTGAAACTTTATGAAGACGTGCGAAATGTGCCCTGTTAAAGCCAGGAACCTTCTAGAAAAATTAAGTAGGCTTAGTGTAATTGATTAGAACCTTCCTAATTTACCAAGAAGGCTCCATAAAAATCAGAACGACCACGGCTATGCAAGAAGGAACCAAGCATATCTCTTGCCTGCAATTCCTGCCTTGCAAAGCTGTAGCTACCCATTGACATTTTCGCTCTCGTTGGGAGCTTAGTCGATCTGGACAAGTCGAAAGCAACCTTAGGCCGATACACCTAATAAACACGCTCATTCAATCTTTAAACTGGTTGCTAAAAATATTTTCCACAACAGTGAAAAGTCTGCACGCGTGAAACTAGTAGCGATTCAGGATACTTTTTTGTGATGATACTTGTTTTTACAGGGAAATAAGTGAAAACGTGTGAAATCCCGAGACGTTCCACTGAAATAACCAGCAACGTTTCGGAATTTTTTTACAGTGTACAATTGAAACTATTAATAAATTTCACGCAGATGTACATTTCATCCAAGTGTGTGGATCATTTCAACAGAATTCTTACTCCAAGATAATTTTTTAAAAACGCAAAAAATATTCAAATGACTTGAGAAGAGGTGACCAAAATGCATATTTATTTAAAATATTGTATAAAATAATAGAATCAGTTTCTAATAAAATTAGCACAAGATTTGATGATAAATATTTTCCTGTATTGTTAGCTCCCTGTTATCTGGGTTGGATATTGAAAACAAAAAATAAAATGTTTCAATTATGAGTAAAATTTATAGCATGAGGCAAGAAGAATTGTTTAGAGACTAGACTAGACTAGACTAGACTGTTCAATGATGAAAAATGAAGACCATAACGATTTTTAAAGTTACCACCAGGGTGATTTTGACGAGCAAGATGTGAAACGTATGTTTTCATACGTAACTTCGTTTTAATTATTTTTCAACTATTCCAATCAGTTCAGCTAGTAGAAAATAAGTAACCAGATTTCCTGTTCTTCCGTATTTTAAAGATCAGGCATCAAAACTTTATTAAAAGATGAAAACTGTAGTATCAAGATACTTTGTATGATAACACATTACAAAATAAATTACAAATTTTGTCACAAAAATTTAAATTGTTTTTGAAAAATAATTTTTATTAATTCTAAGCCCATATCATGATTACTTGCTGTTAGCCAATATGTGTTTTGTTCCATACTGAGGTAATTCATACTTAAGAAACTCGACCCCCCAAATGAAATGCTGGAATGCCGCCCCTGCCTTGGTAGCAGAGTCCCATCCGTTCGCTTCCGCCACTATCATGAATTGAGTTTTGTAAACCTGCCACGAAGTTTTCCCATCAAATGTGGCAAGTTTAATGGACGGTCGAGCAACCGATGTGGGAGCACCAAACTGTACAGAACTGCTTTCCGCGGTCGCCAATCTCCTTTCCATGTTTTTAATTTTCTCATCCACATGATTTTCAACTGTTGCGATACGGTTTTCTACTGTTTCAAGTTTTTCATCAAAAGCATCAACTCGATGCTCTATCTCATTAAATTTATTTTCCATCACAGTCTTTACCGAAGTAAGGTCGTTTTTAATTTCCTCTTGGTTAGAAGCTAAATCATTTTTCAGCACCATTAAATCACTTTTCCATTGTTCTTGATTAGCCGCCAATTCATTTTTCAATTGTTCTTGATTAGCCGCCATATTATTTTTTAATTGTTCTTGATTAGCCGCCAAACTTTCAGTCAAGTCGCTTTTCACAGCATTAATTGCTTCCAGAAGTTGTTTTAATTGGTCATCCATTGCGCGAGTAATCACCATAAAAACAAAGTCTATAAATTCAAACAGTCTTTATGAAAAAAATGTCCAAAGTCACACTTACTCCAAGAAAGTCCAGAAGAAGCCCCACGTTGGGCGCCAAATTGTAACGGATTCGGTGCGGCTTCCAACTTTCTCGAATGGATGACACAGTTCTTGATAAAAACACAGGAAATTTATTTACACTATGTACAGGAAAGATTGTCAACAACTGCTAAATTATTCATCAGCAATTAAGCAATTATCACACAACACCGTAAACTCAACGTTTACACACGTATTTACTTCCAAATACGAAAACAACACAGCGAAATGCCTCGCAATAAACAGAGCAAAAATGCTCTCAGTTCGAAATATCAATCGAAACTCCCCGTTTATCCATCGCTAACGGCTTATATAGACACCGAAAAGAAATTTCTCAAATATTCCACACGCTTCTGTAAAGTAGTAGACCGTTATCAAATTTTATCAATGAACAAAAAAAATGGAAATAGGGGTCGTATACTTTAGCCATATGAAAAAGGCGTTGTATATTCATTACGGGAAACTATTTACAGGTTACGTTACTACAATAATTACTATTTACAGGATTTGTAACAATATATATATATATATATATATATATATTAGGGGGGTCCTTATTTTTTTGAAGTTGCAGATATTTTACGCGACGCCCCCTCAATTTGTTCCATTATACAAATAAATGATCCCTGCAAAATTTTAAGTCAATCCATGAATATTAACACGTGCCCCTAGGGTCCTCTTTTTTGAGTTTCGATGAAAAAATTGCGGATTTTCTCATTTTTATGTAAAAATAATTCTAACGTTTTATATTTAAAGTACTTTTGAACCTCAATAGGTAGGTGCTGCTACTTCCAGACCGACCATTCACTCACCTTCATTCTGTAAAATTTAACATGTTACAGCGGGTACATGTACACCAATTGCCTTGGGTCAAGCGTACCGTTCATCTGCGCTTGTTCGAACCAAGCAGCAGGGGAACGTTTCTTCCCACTAAGATGGACACAAGGAATTCTATAAGCCATTAATGAATGATCTTTGACAGCAACAAATTGCCTCCTCCAGGCTTTGGGGGTGTTGATTTACAAAATTCCCTGTGTATGTAATAGGTGTGGCTAATAGAGTCGAAAGGTTTCAATGCTATAAATATAAGTAATTGAAATAATATTTTAATTCGCTGTTCTTTAGTTATAAACATACCTAAATGCTTATACAATTTTTAATTTTTAAAATATGAATTTCGAATAATCCTCGATTACTTCTAACATAAAAATATACCGTATTTTCCATAGCTAAAATATAAATTTTAAAAAAATATCCAGATCAGAACAATGTAGAAATCTATACATTAAATTATTTTTCTTCTACTTCAGTACATAATCTGTTATTATCATCAAATTCTTGCGATTCACAAGATTTAGAAACCGAAATGGATATCTATCCTAAACTGTTGAACTTTTGTTTTCTGCAGCTGGTCTAAATCAATGCAAAAAAGCTTGACAACTATTGATATCTGCTCGCCTTTCCTTTATGTTAGACAAATGCCATATTAGGGATAAAGATGTTGTTCATTTATTTACAGCCTATATAGATGCAATAAATTTGAATCCAAATGACCTAGTGATCAATGGTACATTCCTTAAGAGACCAAGAGAAAATCTTCGAGAGGTAAAATTAAATTTCATGAATTTAAATTTAGATTTTGTAGTTATTCACTGGGATACAAAGCTACATCCAGATGTAACTGGAAAAAGAACGCCGACAGGATTACCGTGATAGCTTCAGGTCCTAATATTGAACAGTTACACCAGATATCATAAGCAAGATCACCAGATCATATAAGATATCATAAGCAACTGCTATTCAGTTGCTTATGATATCTTATATGATAGCTCTTTATTACTAACTGTTCTAGCTGTAGTGTTTGATACAACGACTTGCAATACCAATGAATTGTGCATGCAATTTTTTAGAGCAAAAACTGAACGGCGATATATTACATTAGGACTGCCATCATCATGCACTTGAAATCGTACTGTAGAGTGTGTCCCTAAAGAAGTTCTTGCCTTTCTTAGTTCTAGATCAGATATTCAATTATTTAAGCGCTTCAAAATTTTGTGGAAAGATCTCCATCATTCAGAACTTATAACATTTCAATCAAGCACTTAAATTCTAAAAGACGAAGTTGATAACATATTATTTATTATTCGTAAGAAGCGGAATTGAGAAAGATTACAGATAATTCTCATAACTTGTAATAATATTTCCTAGTGAATTTCTTCCTATAGGGATATGTTTTCGGCAACCTGGAGCTTATCCCTGAGCCACATAGGTGGCAAAAGGAATTTTTGTTTGGAAATTTTTATATTTAGGAAACAATTTAAATTGACCTTACATGAAAAGAAAGCTCTTCAATGCTGTTTTACAATTAAATGCTGTATGAAGATATGGTTTTTCGCAGCAACCCAATCGAGTCTCTTTTGAATAATATAATATGTCTGAAAAACTAGCAGCGTACAAAATGACGTCAAACATACAGCAGAAGCAGTGATTGGAAAATTTATAAATCACTTAGGGTATTTAGGGGATAAACTAGTAGCTTTGTACGTATTGGATGAAGGAATTAACTTTGAAGATAGGAAAACACTAGTCAAAAAAATGCTTGTGATAAGGAAGACGTGTCTGATGACAGTTTAACAAATTTCAGATAACTGTAGATGATTTGGAATACTTTCTTGGTAAAAATCTTCCTCTTCATAGAATCAATTACGAGTCAATAAAACTATTTGAGAAGCTACAAATACTAAAAGATTTTTTTCTATTTGATCCTGATTCACGGCAAAATGAAGGAAACTCTTTAAAGGGAAGAAAGATCTTTAAAATACTGAAAATTGTGGATGATACAACTGAAAGAGGAGCACAAAATCTTAATCGAAGAATTTCGCAACTAATTTACCGAATATGAGTCACAAAAACTATTTATTTTACAGACCGTCCAAGACTATCGGAAAAAAATACATACTATCAAGATACATTGAGAAAAGCGTACGATTAAGGAAAGTTTCTAAAGCATTACTTCATTCTTATTCAATGTAAAATCTTTAGATGATATAAAGTAATTATAAAGATTAGTTTTAGTGCTACCTCACTGTAAAAATATTTTGCAAACCTAGGAAAAACGATGTACTGAGTCTGAGGTGAAATTTCGAAGATTTGTGAGAAAATTATCAAAAGTGATAAAGTTTAACGGCCTAGGGGCACGTGTTATTATTGACCGATCGAGTTCAAATTTTGCACACGTTACTTTTTATTATGGTGTCACAAAACTAGGGGGCGTCACTTGTTCAATTCCGAATTTTTTTTTCCCCATATAAATAAGGACCACCCTATTATATATATATATATATATATATATATATATATATATATATATATATATATATATATATATATATATATATATATATATATATATATATATATATATATATATATATATATATATATATATCTTTATACATAAAGGGCTAATCTCTGTCCAGATGTCCGGGGTAAACTTCAAAACTACTGGACGGATTTTAACCATTTTTTCACCATTGATAGCTGCATTATCGGCGAACAACTTAGGCTATAATTTATTGCTAAAAAACTTAGTTTAAGAACGTCGTGATCGAAAACTGTGAACGTCATGAAATTTCCACATCAAATGCCACGGAAGTATAAAGTTCATGCTTGTGGCACCTGGGGCGGAGCCCCGCATCCACTTGTATGGTATATTTTGTTCAAAGTTCCCCGAAGGGAGGCATAGCTGTGATTGGCCGAGAAATGATTAAAGATTAAACCCATTGTTTCAAAAATTCGTTGCCTAACAACTGCAACATTAAAAGTAATCATAATGTAAATTTTGAATCAAGGCCTCTCTGGAGCAAGCATGACATTGCTTTCTTAGAAATTGCATCCTCATCTTTATACATAAAGGGCTAATCTCTGTCCGGATGTCCGGGGTAAACTTCAAAACTACTGGAGGGATTTCAACCATTTTTTCACCATAGATAGCTACATAATCGGGGAACAACTTAGGCTATAATTTATTGCTAAGAATCTTAGTTTAAAAACGGCGTGATCGAAAACTGTGAATGTCATGTAATTTCCACATCAAATGATTAAATATTAATCCCATTGTTTCGAAAATTCGTTGCCTAACAACAGCAACATTAAAAGTAATCATAATGTAAATTTTGAATCAAGGCTTCTCCGGAGCAAACATGAGTCTAAAGTCATTTAAACATTTGGAAACTCACTTTTTGCACACTTAGGTAAACATAGTAGAAAGCATTTTTTCTTTTTCTTTTCTTTTCTTTTTTTTTTTGTGTGTGTGTACTATTTAAGTAAATAAAGCGCACTGTTTTTTTAGTGATATTTGTTTTTGTTAGATATATTTTGGAAATTCTTCAAATTTTTATATGCTTAAATGTCGCGCTTTCGTTTGTAACTAAATACTATTTCGTTCTTTATACTTATTGCTGTTTTACTTTTATGAGTAAGGATGAACCTCGAATTTGAATCACATCAAAGCGAGGTGTTTTGAATTCTTTCAGTTAAAACAGAAAACAAAAGAAAGTAGCGATTGTTTTTCACAAATATTACTGACCCAGGCAACGCCGGGTATTTTTGCTAGTATATATATATATAATTCTACTTGAATTGAACATAGAAATTTAAATAAAACTGAATGTTTTTAGAATTACAATGTTATTTAAGGTGAAGTTTATTTTTGAAGCTTATTTTATCCACTCTTAATTATTTAATAAATAATCATGAAATTAGGTACAAATATGAATGCTTAACATGAGTTGACAATGAACAAAGTCTTTGTGAATCTCAGAAATAGAGCTGTTCTTCTAACAAATAGTGTTTAAACGAAATAAACCCGTTTTGAACCAAAAAAAACCTAGTTTAAACTAAAAAAACCCGTTTTTCATTAACCCTGACACAAATCTTATTTTACTCACTCATTTAAAAATAAAATAAAAAATAAGCCCTTACAATGTTACAAATACACAAAGCCAATCAACTTCAACTTATTAAAATGTATACAGTTATTTAAAATTATGAGAAATGAAATATGAGAGAGAGAAAAAATGATAATTTCACAAATCTTGAAAAAAGTGACTTATCTTAGTTTGCCGTATAACTGTAAACAAATTTTGGACGGAGAAATGTTTAGTTTTTAAACTTGCATTATTTACGTGTACCAATGATACACTATTCTAATTTCTAAAGCTTTTATGTAAGGTAATGCAGAATTCTTTACTTATAACATTTCGTGTAGGTTATCGTGACTCTCAGTTATTAATATCGGGTTGGGTTGACAGAGTTTTGCCCAAGATGGCGAAAACCCCTCTCAGTAAAAATACTTCTTTGCCACAGAGTTAAAAATAGCTAGTTTTATTTACAGGGAAGTAATTTAATTTTTACTTCAAAGTGTTTTTTATAAAGTTTGTAGCAGTGTTGGGCATTAATCAACTAAATCCTCTATCGACTAAAGTAATCTGACTCCCATTTAGTTCAGACTAATATTTTAAAAATTTAATTCAATTGCAGACGAAGATTAACGTTAGTTTAAACTAACTCGTTAGTTGACTAAAAAAACTAATTTAGTTCTGATTGATTTAGTTCAGATTAAAGTAATCAAATTGAATTTAATCAAACTAATTTAATCAGATTGATTTAGTCAACTAAAGTAATCAGATTAAATTTCGTCAGATTAAAATTTATACTAAATCTAATCGGATTGAAATAAATCTACACTGTTAAAACTACAGATTGCGTTTGGATTCTTTAAGGGGTTCCTTTCTCTTCTCCCCCCCCCAATGAATATTAAGTAGCTCCTAATGTGTTACGGGGGGGGGGGACATTGGGGGTTGGGGGGCTGCCCCCCTTACCGATTTAAGACCTTAAAAATCAATAATTTTTAATAACATCCCCTTTGGAGTGACGCTGTTTGCAACATGACCCACACTACCCCCCCCCCGCCCCCATTTGGTATATAATACTGCTTTTGGTCTTTATCTTTTATCTTCTTTATCTTTACTAATAATAAAGCTGAAAGTCTCTCTGTCGGGAGGATGTCTGTAGGATGTCTGGATCTCTGTGACGCGCATAGCGCCTCGACCGTTCGGCCGATTTTCATGAAATTTGGCACAAAGTTAGTTTGTTGCATAGTGGTGTGCACCTCGAAGCGATTTTTCGAAAATTCGATTTTATGAATTTTCTATTAAAATTTTAAGCCCTTTTTCACATAATCTTTACTAATAATAAAGCTGAAATTCTCTCTGTTCGGAGGATGTCTGGATGTCTGAATCTCTGTGACGCGCATAGCGCCTAGACCGTTCGGCCGATTTTCATGAAATTTGGCCCAAAGTTAGTTTGTTGCATAGTGGTGTGCACCTCGAAGCGATTTTTCGAAAATTCGATTTTGTTCTTTTTCTATTCCAATTTTAAGCCCATTTTTCACAGAAATTTTATAAAATGGGAAAGAATTTGTTCTGAAAATTATCTTTCTTTATCTTTCTCCTTTTCTTTTCTTTTTAAATAACAAACCTGAAAGTCTCTCTGTATGGATGTTTGGATCTCTGTGACGCGCATAGCGCCTAGACCGTTCAGCCGATTTTCATGAAATTTGACGCACAATTAGTTTGAAACATGGGGGTGTGCACCTCGAAGCGATTTTTCGAAAATTCTATTTTATTTATTTTCTATTAAAATTTTAAGCCCTTTTTCACTATCTTTAATAATAATAAAGCTGAAATTCTCTCTGTCCGGAGGATATCTGGATGTCTGGATCTTTGTGACGCGCATAGCGCCTAGACCGTTCGGCCGATTTTTATGAAATTTGGCACACAGTTAGTTTGTTGCATAGTGTTGTGCACCTTGAAGCGATTTTTCGAAAATTCGATTTTGTTCTTTTTCTGTTCCAATTTTAAGCCCATTTTTCACAGAAATTTAATAAAATGGGAAAGAATTTGTTCTGAAAATTATCTTTCTTTATCTTTCTTTTCTTTATTTCTTTATGTTTCTCCTTTTCCTTTCTTTTTAAATAACAAACCTGAAAGTCTCTCTGTATGGATGCTTGGATTTCTGTGACGCGCATAGCGCCTAGACCGTTCAGCCGATTTTCATGAAATTTGACACGCAATTAGTTTGAAGCATGGGGGTGTGCACCTCGAAGCGATTTTTCAAAAATTCGATTTTATTAATTTTCTATTAAAATTTTAAGCCCTTTTTCACATAATCTTTACTAATAATAAAGCTGAAAGTCTCTCTGTCTGGAGGATGTCTGGGTGTCTGAATCTCTGTGATGCGCATAGCGCTTAGACTGTTCGGCCGATTTTCATGAAATTTGGCAAAGTTAGTTTGTATCATGGGGGTGTGCACCTCGAAGCGATTTTTCGAAAATTCGATGTAGTTCTTTTTCTATTCCGATTTTAGGAACAAAATTATCATAAGATGGACGAGATTACCATAACGTGGAACCATAACATGGGCATAAGCCAATCGGCGATAAAATTCACCATACATTACTTGTAAATATACAGGCGGACCAAAAGACCTTTTAATTTTCTATTACGGGCAAAGCCGTGCGGGTACCACTAGTACTGGAATAAAGGCTTGATTTTTTTCATATCCAGATAGCCGATGCCTATTCCTTATTGCAGTTACTTATATGAAGGGATGCCCCCCTCTCAAAAAGAAATTCACTCCACTCAAATTATGGGGGGTGGTTAAAAACGCGAAAATTTTCCAAAAACAAACCTTACAATTTTGAAGTCTGCGCCACCCGCCCCACTAATTCCCCCCCCCCCCCTGTAGGCCACACCACTTCTGATCTTATTCGAATAAAATGCTTGAATTTTTTAATCCAGATGGCCGATGCTTGTTCTGTTTCAAAGTAACTTACTTAAGGGGATACTCCCCTTAGATTGAACCCCCCTGAAATTACGGGGGAAGGGGGCTCCCCCAAAAAAACATAAGTACAAATTTTTTTCAAAAAGAAGCGCTTAAAATTTTAAGTTTGAACCAACCTCTCCACTGACCACGCCCCCCCCCCCCCCCCCGTAGACCGCACTGCTTCTGGTTTTATTGGAATAAAATGCTTGAATTTTTTAAATCCAGATGGCTGATGCATGGTCTGTTTCTGAGTAACTTACGTAAGGGGATACCCCTCCTTAAATAAGAAAGTCCCTCATATTCTGGGGGGCTCCCCCACCTTCAAAAAAGCTATTAAAACACGAAAATTTTTCAAAAACAAACCTTCCAAATTTGAAGTCGGCGCCACGGACCCCGTTAGTCTGGATCACCGGATAATCCGGCTCGATCGATTTGATCGATTTCCCTTTACATTTAAGGAGCGATCGTCAAAATTCCATAATAATTAAATATTTATTTAACCCTCTCACGGGCAAGACCGTGTTATGTCGTTGATTGAGTTCCATTTTCTTCGCAATGCAACTTTTGAATCAATTTGTTTTACTCGATAGGGAAAAAATTGAACTGTCACAGGAGAAGATTACACACTTTGTAATAACAAAGTAGACATGTTTACTGTTTATTTGTAATTCTATGTGTTTCCTTTTAAGGTGATTTTCAGTGAGTATGTTTTATTTTGTTTTGTTTTTTTCATTCTCCGGATTTTCAATATTCCGGATTGGGTCGGATTCCAATTAATTCAAATTATCGAGGTTCTACTGTAATGCCCCCCCCCCCCCCCCACCAAAAAAAAAAAAAAATTCAAAAAGATTATTACATTTTCTCATGGTTTCGATATTTTTTTGTATTTTTCAAGCAAACGTTCAAAATTTTCCCCGCGGGGTGGGGGGGGAGCGGGTCCTGACCTTCATGACCCCTCTTTGTATCTGCAATTGATATACACTTGGACATAAAAATATACATCTGTACACCAATATACTCGGGATAACAAGTTACACTTATATACTCGTATATACACGTATTTACTTGTGTTTGCACGTACTTTGATGTACATACACGTGGCAAATACAAAATTAGTGTGTAAACGTATATACTCGGATTAACACGTTTACATACGTGTATACACGCACATACTCGTATATACACGTACTTACTCGTATATACACGCATTAACTCGTGTATGCATCATAAATATGTATTTTAACTTACAAATACAAATGTACGTCTGTACACGAGTATACTCGGATTAAACAAGTATCTATACGCATATTCTCGTCTGTACACGTACAAACTCGAAAATACAAGTATTTTTTCTTATATGCACGCATGAATATATATATATACACGTTTAAAAGCTAATTTACCTCTGTACACGAGTACACTTGGGGTAACACGTATCTATACGCATATTCTCGTGTGTACAAGTACACACTCGTATATGCACGTATTTACTCGTGCAAAAATGCATAAATATGCATATACGCGTAGAAATACAAATGTACCATTGTACACGAGTATACTCAGATTAAACACGTATCTATGTCTTTTTTCGTGTGGAATCGCACTTTCTCGTTTGCACACGTATTTTCTCGTATATGCATGCATAAATATGTATATAAACGTTTAAATACAAATTTACCTTTGTACGCGAATTTAGTCGGGTTAACACGTATCCATACACAAATTCTAGTATGTACACGAACATATTCGTATATACAAGTATTTACTTGTGTTTGCACACATAAATAAGTATACAGGATGTATCAGTACAGCGTTTACATACTTTCAGGGCAGATACAGTGCACCTAGACGCGATAGTGACGACACAAAGCGTGAGACAGGGCACGATTAAGAGGAGAAAACATGTTTATTATTTTTAATGCAGCAAAAATACTGCTAAGATTTGTCTGGTGCATACAACAGATGTTGCTACGTAAACCGAAGCATCAGATGACGGTGCATGCGCACACGTGGTTTTTGTTCCACCAGGAAGTCCGGGACCCGCCCGGTATTTTTGCTAAATTTCGATATTACGGGCAGGGTCGTAATTTCGAACACCTTCTTTGATGATGATCGTTGGCCCCTTAATTTTATTTTTCCTTAGTTTTTTGCTGTACTAAAGATTCTGAACACGTTCTCTTCTCTTATTCGTGTTTTGTCTTTTTGGTAATTGGTGTTGTCACTACCGCGCCAGGAAAGTGTTTCCGACCATGCATTGCTATGTGTTTCCCCCCGTCTAGGTGTACTCTACCTGCCCTGAAAGTCTGTAAACGCTGTACTGATAAACATTGTGTACACTTAGAAGTTTGAATATAAATCCGTGCACTAATAGACTCGGGAAATACGTATTTATACGTAAAATTTCGTGTTTACACTTACGAACTCGTATATACACGTATTTACTTCTCTTTGCACGTAGAGATACAAAATTCCTGTAGACACGAATATACTCAGGTTCACACGTACAGCTCCGTATATACACGTACACACTCGTATATACACGTACTAACACGTGTATGCACGCATAAATATGTATTTTAACCAAAAATACAAATGTACCTCTCTACTCGAGTATACTCGGGTAAAAAACGTATCTATACGCATATTCTTGTGTGTGCACGTACATACTCGTATATACTTGTATTTTCTCATGTATGCACGCATAAAAATGTATATGCAATCTTAAATACAAATGTACCTCTACACACGAGTATACTAGGTGCAACATTTATCTATACGCATATTCTCGTGTAAATACAACGACCTCTACACACGAGTATACTCGGTGTTACATTTATCTATACGCATATACTCGTGTGAATACGTGCATACTCGTATTCTCTTATATGCACGCATAAATATGTATATACAAAGCAAATTTCTCTGTACACGAGTATATTCGGGTTAAAAAGTATCTATACACATATTCTCTCGTGTGTTCACGTACATACTCGTTTATACACGTATTTATTTATGTATAAACGCACAAATATGCATATACGCATAGAAATACAAATGTACCATTGTACACAAGTATACTCGGGCTAAAAAAAGAACCTAGACATCTATTCTCGGTTGTACACGAACTTACTCGAATATACACGTATTTTCTCGTATATGCATGCATAAATATGTATATATACGTTTAAATACAAATTTACCTCTGTTCACGAGTATACTCGGATTAACACGTATCCATACGTATATTTCTTTGTGTATACGTATATACTCGTGTATACATGTATTTACTCGTGTGTGCACAAATAAATTTGTACATACACTTAGAAATTAAACATATCTCCGTGAACGAATATACTCGGGATAACACGTATTTTTACGTATAAACTCGTGTTTACAAATATGTATCGTATATACACATATTTACTTGTGTTCACACGTACTTGTAGGTATATACACGTAGAAATACAAAACTCCTGTATACACGAATATCGTCGAGTCAACACGTATATACACGTATATGTACAAAAATACTCGTATGTACACGTACTTACTCGTATATATACGTAAAACTCGTGTATGCACGCATAAATATGTATTTTAGCATACAAGTACAAATGTACCTCTGTACACGAGTATACTCGGGTTAAACACGTATCCATACGCATATTCTCGTGCGTACATGAACATACTCGTATATACTTGTCTTTTCTCGTATATGCACGCATAAAAGTGCATGTACTAGATTAAATACGAATTCACCTCTGTGCACGAGTATACTCGGGTTAACACGTATCTATATGCATATTCTCGTGTGTACTCGAACATACTTGTATATACACGTACTTTCTCGTATATGCACGCTTAAATATGTATATAAACGTAGAAATACAAATGTAGCTCTTTACACGAGTATACTCGGGGTAACACATATCTATACGCATATTCTCATGTGTACACGTATATACACGTATCTTCGCTTGTGTGCACGCATAAATATGTATATACACAATTAAAAGCAAATTTACCTCTGTACACGAGTATACTCGAGGTAACACGTATATATACGCATAATCGTGTGTACACGTACATACTCGTATATACACGTATTTACTCGTTTATAAACGCATAAATATGCACATACACGTAGAAATACAAATGTGCCATGTTACACGAGTATACTCGGGTTAAAGAAGTATCTATAAGACTATTATCATGTGTGCACGTATTTACTCGTATATACACGTGTTTTCTCGTATATGCATGCATCGATATGAAAATACACGTTTAAATAGAAATTTACCTCTGTACACGAGTATACTCGGGGTAACACGTATGTGTAAGTATATTCTCGTGTGTACATGAACATACTTGTATATACACGTACCTTCTCGTATATGCACAATTAAATATATATATATAAACGTAGAAATACAAATGTAGCTCTTTACACGAGTATACTCGGGGTAACACATATCTATACGCATATTCTCATGTGTACACGTATATACACGTATCTTCGCTTGTGTGCACGCATAAATATGTATATACACAATTAAAAGCAAATTTACCTCTGTACACGAGTATACTCGAGGTAACACGTATCTATACGCATAGTCGTGTGTACACGTACATACTCGTATATACACGTATTTACTCGCTTATAAACGCATAAATATGCACATACACGTAGAAATACAAATGTGCCATCTTACACGAGTATACTCGGGTTAAACACGTATCTATAAGCCTATTGTCGTGTGTGCACGTACTTACTCGTATATACACGTATTTTCTCGTATATGCCTGCATAAATATGTATATACACGTTTAAATAGAAATGTACCTCTTTACACGAGTATATTCGGGGTAACACATATCTATAAGCATATTCTCGTGTGTGCACGAACATACTTGTATATACACGTACTTTCTCGTATACGCACGCTGGAATATGACGTAGAAATACAAATGTACCTTTTTACACGAGTATACTCGAGGTAACATGTATCTAGACGCATATTCTCATGTGTACACGTACATACTCTTATATACACGTACATACTCGTATATTCACGTATTTACTGGTGTATGCACACATAAATATGTATATTTACTTAAAATTTCAAATATACCTCCGTACACGAACATACGCGGGATAACACGTTTATATACGTATATACCCGCACGTAGTCGTATGTACACGCATTAACTCGTGTATGCTTGCATAAATATATATATACACGTAGAAATACAAATGTGCCTCATGCTCATGTGATATTTATATTTTACGAATTTAATCTGAATTAAAAAAGTAATCAAATCAATTTGATTACTTTTAATCTGATTACTTTTAGTTTGATTAAATTCAATCTGATTAATTTAATCTGAACTAAATCAATCAGAACTAAATTAGTTTTTTTAGTCAACTAACGAGTTAGTTTAAACTAACGTTAATCTTCGTCTGAAATTGAATTAAATTTTTAAAATATTAGTCTGAACTAAATGGGAGTCAGATTACTTTAGTCAACTAATCAATCAATTACAAATTTAGCTGATTTTTTTAGTTGATGCCCAACACTGGTTTGTAGTATATATTTCATTTTTCTATAATTGCTTAGCAAAAACAGAATTTGAAACATAATTCCCAATACATTTAGTTTTATTTCAATCATTATTTTAAAAATTTAAAATATCAGAAAAAAATTATTTATTATTAATGAAATTTCTTATTAATATTCTGATTTTAGTCTCAATTGTAATATGTACAAAATTATATTAGTTTTAAAATACGTTTTGAAACTCTGCCAATTTTCCTAGTTGCCATTTTTACCAGGTTTTTTCCAGTGTTTGCCACTGTCTCGACAAAATGCCAAACTCAACTATGGAGAAAGAAATTATCAATGTACCTATATACCTGTAGAATAGCAAATAAACATCAAATCAACTTTATTACTCACCACATACTGTTTTGCTTTTGGAACTATTATTATTATTTTTTTTTTTTTAATTTAGCTCTTAATTAAAAAAGTAATCAAATCAATTTGATTACTTTTAATCTGATTACTTTTAGTTTGATTAAATTCAATCTGATTAATTTAATCTGAACTAAATCAATCAGAACTAAATTAGTTTTTTTAGTCAACTAACGAGTTAGTTTAAACTAACGTTAATCTTCGTCTGAAATTGAATTAAATTTTTAAAATATTAGTCTGAACTAAATGGGAGTCAGATTACTTTAGTCAACTAATCAATCAATTACAAATTTAGCTGATTTTTTTAGTTGATGCCCAACACTGGTTTGTAGTATATATTTCATTTTTCTATAATTGCTTAGCAAAAACAGAATTTGAAACATAATTCCCAATACATTTAGTTTTATTTCAATCATTATTTTAAAAATTTAAAATATCAGAAAAAAATTATTTATTATTAATGAAATTTCTTATTAATATTCTGATTTTAGTCTCAATTGTAATATGTACAAAATTATATTAGTTTTAAAATACGTTTTGAAACTCTGCCAATTTTCCTAGTTGCCATTTTTACCAGGTTTTTTCCAGTGTTTGCCACTGTCTCGACAAAATGCCAAACTCAACTATGGAGAAAGAAATTATCAATGTACCTATATACCTGTAGAATAGCAAATAAACATCAAATCAACTTTATTACTCACCACATACTGTTTTGCTTTTGGAACTATTATTATTATTATTTTTTTTTTTAATTTAGCTCTTAATTATTAATTTTATCTTAAGAAGATAAACCTAGCATATTACACGACAATGTATATACATTTCACAAAATTGTTTTTTTTTTTTTTTTTTTTTTTGAAGGACGCATCGCAGGACCCTAAGCTGTTGCCTGCATTGACTAGCCTTGATGCCGCTCTTGATTAACAGCGTATTTTAGACGTTTTGAAAAAGAAAATTCGCATTACTATATAAAAAGAAGAACAATAATTGGAAATAATTGTTTGCGGTCCAATGTTGACCGGAATTAGGATCATTGTCAACAGATGTGTGACTATTCAAAAGCTATTTATAACACTTTTACTTGCATGTACAAGGTCTCACATCAAGAAGGTTTATGAACTCGTGACCAATATAACTGAGTTTTCAAAAGAGATACATTGTAAAGTAAGACCAAACAACGTTAGAAGAAGCACAAATTTGTAAATTACAGCAAACACGTGTTTCGACGTTACAGGGAACGCCTTTTTCAATGCAAAAAATAATGAGCTTATGGATGAAAAGACATCCGACAAAAGCCAAGAGCAGATAAGCATGCAGCTTAAAAGATAAAAACAGCGGATTAGCCAAACACCAATGACAAAGTTATAAACCGATCAGGAACCAATAGGAATGCAAGCAAAGGCCAAGAGCTTTCTCTTAGGTATGAACCCAGAAAGAAAGAATTCAATTGGACAAAGATTAAGCCGAAGCTTAAACAAAAAGAAAAGAAATTGTCAGTAACCGTGAACCGCAAGAAAGGAAAAGCTGAATGGAAAACCATGAAATAAAATAAACAGCAACAAAAAATATGCGAAAAAAGGAAAAATAAAGATAAATAGAAGAAAATTGGGGGGGGGGAGTGTCAATCAAGACAAAAAGGTAAAAATAAACAAAGGAAGATCGATAAAAATGAATGGGGAAAAAAGGGGGGGGGAGGGGAAAGCACAGTATTAAAGATATGGGAGCCAAATGTTAGAAAAATATGGAACTGCACTAAGATCGTTAACTAAGTTAGAACTGTTCCTCAAAATATGAAAGGATTCTCAAAAGTCAAGATCTGATGAATTGGGGCATTTTTGGATAATCTGATAAGAGTTAAAATCAAAAGAGTGATTCGAATCCCAACAGTGTTGAGCAATACTAGACTTATTTAATTTTTGTTTTTTCACATAATTTTGATGCTCATTCAAGCGAATTTTTAAAGCACGCCGAGTCTGTCCGATATAGGCAAGTTTACAACTACAATTAATTCTATAAATTCCACAACAATTAAGAGGGTGAATAGGATCTTTAAGAGAAGAGAATGAAAGTTTATTAATAGGAGAGAACACCACCTGGAATTGGAAACGTTTTAGAATCTTAGCAACCTGATAGCTTACAGATGGAAAGAATGGCAAAACAACCAAATTCTTTCTGATGAAGGTTCGGTTAAGAACATTAGTTTGGGATTTATTTGAAAGTTTTTTATAAATGGAATCAATCAAAGTTGGCGGATAGTCTCTATCAATTGCCACAGCTTTAAGATAATTAAGTTCCACTTTGAGAAGTTCCGACGAAGAACAAATATTAATTGCGCAATAAACAAAAGCATTGAAAGCAGAATATTTTTGATTTGGAGGATGAGACGATAGTCTATGAGGAGGTAAAGAAACGGCAAAAGGTTTGCGATAAACAGTAGTTTCAAAACCAATTTCAGTACGAGAAACAAGTACATCAAGAAATGAAATGCAATTATTCCGTTCTTTCTCACAAGAAAACTGAATATGAGGATCAATGGAGTTTAAAATAGATAAAACCTCATCACTCTGAAACTGATTCTGGTTCATTAGAACAAAACAATCAGCAACATACCGAACATAAAATTGAAACTGTAGTTTTTGGAACAGCTTAACCTCAAAATAATGGATGTAAATATCACTAAGAATGGGGCTAAGTGGGTTTCCCATAGCCAGACCATCTAACATAATATAAAATTTCCCATTAAAAACAAAAGAACATTGCTTAAGACAAGTACGGGTAAGGAAAATTAAATCCTCAATTTCCGTATTGGTGAAATGAAATTCAGAAAGTCTTCACGAAGGCATAACAATGAACCCTCAGCGGGAACGTTCGTAAATAAAGAGTTAACATCAAAAGAAGCCATAAAAGAATTATTTGGAACGAAACTGTGAATTTTTTTAACAAACTCAACAGAATTTTTAATAGTAAATAAATTGTGACTCCTAAGGGTTGAAAACACAGAGACTAAATATTTTGCAAGTTTGTACGAAGCCGTACCAATATTGGAAACAATCGGCCTGAAAGGAATACCAGCTTTATGCACCTTAGGTAAAGCATAAAATCTAGCACAATTAGCAATAGATGGAACAACAGAGCGTTTAACATTTGAAGGAATAGACCTAACAGACTTGACAGCAGATGAAATAGTTTTTAACTCTTTATCACTAGGATCTTTAGAAATATCAGCATATGGCCCAGAAGAAATCAAATCATTAGTTTTATCAACATAAGATGATTTGTCAAGAACAACAATTTGGCTACCCTT